>NC_137976.1:24586963-24641963 GCF_963924665.1 Micromys minutus | reverse complement strand
GTTGTGGACATAACATGGCTAATGACCTTTTGAACTCACTGCAACTGGGGTTTCCTGCACAAGATCAATAAAGTCCAAATTCTAGTATTGATGGCGAAGGGACTCCTAAGGTTATGCCCTAGTTAGGAAGCTATTGGTAATTAATGGCTGAAGAGAGATGGAGAATCACTTTTGAAGGGTGAGGGGATGCAGACATGCGTAGCTTGAACAAGACCCATTAAATGATTTTATACTCTTAGGTAGCACCAATTACATGCATGTTATTGATAATAGCAATCTTAAAAAGAAGACATGAAGTACAGAGCAGTCATGTTGGTGAGTCCTAGACAGGGAAGTAGAATAAAATTGTTCACAATAGAAGTTTGGATGTTTTCTTAAGTATACATAGAAATCCGTTGTACCTTGTAATTGAATGTGATAGCAAAGGTCACATAAAACCTGGAAATGAGACAGGAAATTTTATTAATGGGTTCTCAGTGTTATGAGGCTCTGAAAGTAAGCACCATCTCTGTTTGGTGCTGCTTTACACTTACTTCTGAAGGCAGGCATGATGGCACAGGTTTTTAATCACATCATCTTCAATGCTGAGATAGAAACTTTACAGTTTAAAGTAGGCTAATTATAGAACCCAGGGCAAAACCAGCATGAAAAAAGAAAGCAGAGGAGTAAGAACACAATTAGCCAAATAAGCTAAATTTTTATGACTAATTAAAAATTTATGAACAAGAATTCCTGGAAAGAAGCTGTGCCCATTAATGCTGATTGATCAGAATTTTAATAGTGTGGCAAGATTGGAATGTTGCAAGAGAAGATACAGTTTATCTTGGTTCATCTTTAGCCCTCACAACAGACATTTATTGTGAATTTCTCTATATTTCCTAATGTCTTTTTCAATCACTGAATAAATATTTTGGAATATACATATAGATTGAAGTTTAGACCAATCAAAGGGATAAAACTGTCTCCCAGATATCATCTAAGACCTATAGAAGGGAGATTTCCCCTCTGCTACAACCCATCTATTCCATGCCCCCAGCAATTAATTTGAAGAGTTCCTCTGTTTAGGACTTTCTTTACTATCTTACTTTTATAAGCTTCATCTAAATGTTGTCTTACTGAAACACAGAATTTGAGATAACTGACCTCTTTATTCACAAGCCCTGGTTATTTGCTTCTCTTCGTGAAAATCCAGCATCCCTTTGAGGCAAGGGTTGTAGTCTCCAAAAACTTCAATTCTTTTAAGTGAGTTTGCATACTTCTGCATGGCAGACATTAACGAAATGAAATTTTTGGTCAGTGATATAGATACTAGAGATTTATGAGACTGATTGATATTTACTGATTTCTACCTATTATCCTCACACTAACTGTATGACAGCCCTCCCTACTCATATGCTCTCAGAATAGATCATAATTATCCTATTCTTTTAACATCTGTATTTCCTTACTATCAGAATTTTAATATTAATAAAATTATATCAAAGTAATTAGATCATTGCCGACATGTAAGCAAATTCACAAGTTAAATTCTCTGTGCATGTTACTTGCTTTTATCTCTAGCCCCTCTAATAACAATGTTGGAAAATATTTATTTTTGAGTGTTATTATTTTTATATATTGACAAATCCTGTGAATTATGACACTTCAGCTTAAACGAAGAGAAAAGGTCATTAAAATTAGGCTTTAGAAATAAAACGTTAGGAGATCGTTCTGATATTGAAGGCCCTTAGTACTCGAGATCCAGAGGAAGCAATAGGGCAAGTCCAACACCCATGTGGACTACAGAGAAAAGTAAATGCGTTTTCTGTTTCTTTTTATACTATTTCCTAATGGTCTCACAATATAGAACTGGATTTTGAAATAATGTTGAACTAATATGGGGTATATTAGTGCTTAAGCCTAGGATGAAAGTGCACATACGCTTGTGCACAGGTGACAGAACAGAGCTGCTCCTAACAAAGTCACAGACAAACAGCAAAAAGGAGCAGAGAAATGGATTGAGCCTCCAATATCCCCTTTGGAGATGAGCTCCTACGGCCCTTTACAACCCAGTGTACTGTACCTCTTATAGCTACCATTTACTTTTAACAGCAACTCACTGGTGGCTATGTCTTTAGCACATGGGTCTTTGACAGAAAACTTAGAATACAAACAGCAATGCCTGATTCAATAATTATCCAGAATCCTTCAAAAGTACTTTTCAAGGTTAATCTATGATGTAACGTTATATCAAAGAATCACACTAATGGAAAGAGTTTATGATACTAAGACCTTGACATTCAAGTTTGAAGACACTTTAGACAGCTTAATCTTAAACTGCTTTAATACAATTTCTTGAGAAAGTGCTTTGTGGGTGAGTTGGCAAGTGTGTGTCATGTGGATGTGTATACTCTGTGAGCACACATCTGTGCATGAGCATGGACAAACTTGGCAATAAGCGTAGATAACAATATCTAGGGTACCCACCGTGTTTTTTAGAAATCCCCTTCTTGGCCTGGATCAGGTTAGGGTGGATGCTCAGAGAGTACCCTGGGATATACATGGCTTCACCTCCCAAATTCTGAGATGACAAACCAGTTCTCTCTGACCTCACCTGTACCTGAGTCCTAGTGATCAAATTTAACTCTTTATGCTCTACAGGCTGGCGTTTCCTTGTCTGAGATCTCTTCCCTGCTCCATGCCATATTATGTTAAAACATCTTACTCTTGTACTTTCAAAATTCTCCTGTATTTAAAGAAAGCTCTGTTCTGCATAACTTTTCATCGTACAGCTATCATATTAATGTTTGCTTTACCCAATAAAGTATTTAGCACTTAGTTGAACACAGCATAGTGTTCATTTGTTAATCTGTTATTCAAAAGGCTGGGCTGAGAAAAATGTAAACTTAAGACCAATCTAGGCTACAGTAGTGAGCTCAAAGCCAGCCCAGGTCATAAAGGGAGATAATCACCTTTAAAAATGAAAATTGAACAAGCGTTCCTTTTCTCAGCTTAGAGTGAACAAACTTTTAAAAATTATTTTTTATTACTTATTATTATCATCATTATTATTTACAATAAATTGATTTTATGCCCCAATAAAAGCAGAGTCCAGACATCTTTCCATTTATTTATTTATTTTATTTTATTTATTTATTTATTTATTTATTTATGTTAATTTATTTTGTTTGGAATCATTTCCTTGGAATGGGAATTAAAAGTGCTCGTGAACAGACATATGAATACTGGGAACTGAATCCCAGTCTTTTTAAAGAGTATCCAGTGCTCTTTAACCTTGGAGTCATCTTTTTGTAATACTGGGTTCTCTTGCTGCTCACTAGTACAATAGCCCAGAGAGGATAGGGCAAAGTCCAGAATGGTTGGGGTCTACAATCTGCTCTTCCTTGTGGGGTATCAGTCACTATTTTCTTTATCTGCCACAAAGAAGATCCTAAAGGCCTGACAGGAATCAAAACCTTTCTACTGAATCCCAGGCTGTTGGATCCCAAACTTCTTTGGCTACTGCTGTGCCCTTAAAATATACAGAGCTTTAACTGGTGCCTGATAGTCTCTTCTTCCTCAAACATCCTTTCTATCCATGGACTGGGTAAGTTCAGTGGTTTCCCTGTGCCAGTTCGTGTTTTATTCTTTATCTGGTTAAATATCTCAGTTTATGTAAGAAAGAACTTTCCCAAATGCATTATGACATTCCAGGTACATAAACATTTTCATTGAATGTGGATTTTACTGACACATGCATACAGAGACACACGCACATACAGAGACACTAAACAAGTCAAGCAAATAAATACTGGTATAAAATTATAAAAGTGTGCATATATATGGATATATGTATTTTTAATGTTCATCATGATTAGTCAGCAAAATCAGTTTAAGACAAGTTCATTTTCAAACAACATAAAATACTGCATGCCATTCTTCCCTGTGCCTTGTTATCCCTCTTATCATGTCTTTAGGATATGTCCACTAGCTTATATTTTTATTAAAAAAAAACATTTATTAAGCTTTTGTATGTAAGATTTTGCTATTTTGTAAGAAACTTAGGGAAATGCAAAGTATGAAGATGCTTAAAGAATTCTAAGAAATTAGAGAAGATAAAAGTCTTACAGTGCCAGAAACTACTCTGATGCAGAAGAAATAGATGCATATTACGAAAGAAAAATTGCAAGTCTATACTTGCATACAAACCATAAACCAATGTTATAATCATGAACTAAATATGAGACTTAAAATAATTTTGCTAGTGATCCAGACAAATATTAAAAATGAAAATTTAATATATTGCAACACAACATCATTACTTTCTCAAGAAATGCTCTATTGCAGCATATGCAAATTGTGGTGCCATCATAAAAATGCTTTAAACTGAATGCATAAAATACTGTTGCACATTGAAATCATTTCACAATTTCTATTAGTCACCTAATTTCTCGTCATGCAAATGTAAAATGCATAAACATATGTTAACAGAGATATAATATTCAAATAAATATTAAGTTCCATGAATGACCTATAGTTTAAAGTTACAGAAAGAAGTAACATATCTCCCAGAATTAGCTTTCACCAAGACTTATTTTAATGTGTGTAATAACTCATCATTCTTCTTTACTTCTTCTTTAATCTTGTACACGAGCATTCTATATTTCTAGCCAATAGAAGTATGGTTTGGTATTATTTTCTTTGTTTTCCATTTTCTTCTGCTTTGGAAGGTTAAGGGGTTTCTAACATCAAGCAAGCTGTGTGTCATGAAAAGAAAATATTAATGCCAATATCTGAAGGTGATAAGCCTTTCAAAACGGAACTAGCAAAGACTGTAGTCTAGTTTTCTCTCCCTCCAGCTGAAGCTAAATGTTTGCTTTGAGATGTACATTTTTACATCAGAGAACTGTTACAAAGTTAAACTATTGATTCTTCACCTCAAGTGGTGCCAAGACCAGCCTCACCTAGGCCCTGGTTCCAGAGAGAAGGGGTGTCTGGGAGTAGTGTAAACAAAGTACTCAAAGTCAAATCATGGGTTACAAGATGGCTGCCTATCATATCTGCTAGCTCTCTCTCTGTTTCTGTCTTTCTATCTGTCCCTTTATCTCTGTGACACTCTAAAAAATACTTGGGATTTCAGATCAAGGCCAGCAATCCTATTAGAAAGAATTCTAACAGTGCTATGAAAAAGTCTGAAAGAGTTATGTTTGCCTTCCATTGGTTTTTCTGACTAAAATCAGAAATCCTGCTAGAAAATAAGAATTGAAGAGCTCCATTTGTTCCCCAGAGATCTCCAAACAGCTGAGCTCACCCTAGTGGGGAGAAAATTATAAACAACTACTCTCACTTTCTTCTAGCTCATGCCAAGTAGACCAAAAGCCCAGTTTTTAATTTACATATCAATTCAGTTATTTATTCCAGGTTCTTTCTTGAGTATCCTTCATGACCTTAGTCCCTTGACTCTTTAAAAGAGACATCAAGTAAAAGCATGGACATGTAGGTAGTTGGGTGAGACCCTGCCCTAAAATTATCATTCTGACCACTCATGGGTTGACATTGAAATCAGGAATCTGCCTGCATTTGTATCTGCCAGTCTTGGTATCTTTCTGACAAGCTGGTTCATAGGGTAACTGCCTCTGTTCTTTTAGATCTGTGAAAACCCTTATACAATTCATATTGCATACTTATATTTTTGCATAGTTGAAAATTATATAGTTTTTGGACTTATGTTTTTGAGTTCTTTTCTACAGTCTTAAGGGCTGTAATTAAGTTCCCAGCATTTACCATTTTGCTGAGATTAGCCGCATCTTAGCTTTTTGGGCTCACGCTCTCTCTGATTATCATGGTGGCATTAACATCAGCAAGGAGGGCATTTCTCAGAGGAATGTGAATATTTGTACCTTATTTTACAAAAAAAAGCTTTATATGCATAGGAGCCACTAATGCTTGAGGAGGCCTTTGTCCTGATGGCCCTGACATTCCAATCCCAACCAAGGCCACATTGGACTGAGAAAAAAAAAATTCAATACAGGCTACAATTTCAAGAACAAAAGCCCAAATGCATAGAAAACAGGTAAATTATTGTTGCCTATTAGTAAACTTCTCTCTCTCCCTCCCTCCCTCCCTCCCTCCCTCCCTCCCTCCCTCTCTCTCTCTCTCTCTCTCTCTCTCTCTCTCTCTCTCTCTCTCTCTCTCTCTCTGCAATAGGGATGAGAATAAGGAAGTAAATTAGGAAGAAAGGGAAAAACATTAAGTTATGTTTATAGAAACAAGCCAGCTGACTGGAATTATTCAAATTGTTGAATCTCCATACTCCATGTTCCTGTTTTTAGGGATATACCACCAAAGAATATAAAGTCAAATGACTGTTTTTGTTTCAGACCAATCTTCCTAATTTTCTTGTTAACTTCGTAAGATCCTATAGATACTCTCTATATTTCCTATCTGTACTAAATACATTACATATAACATTTTAGAGTTAAGCTTCATAAAAACTCAGAAAGATGAATATTGTCAAATTTATTTTATGTCAAAAAATGAGGTGGTTATGAATATTCAATTTCTAATATATGGTCACATAATCAAAAGCCAATGATAATATTTATTGTTATAAATATTATTTGTGCTCCCTAGAATTATACAATAACTTCTCAGCTGACTAAATTCTATTTACATTTGAACTAATACTACATGTGTAAATTTGCTCAGAAATTCTTTTTCATTTTAAGGTACATTGTGGATCTGTGATTTTCCTGTTCTATTGTTTATAAAAATCCTCTGAAGATTTGGTTAAAAATTTAGATTGTTTCAAGTGAGACCTGAGATCTTGATTCCCAGTGATATCGATGCTACTGATCCACAGACAGTGTTTTAAGTAGTTTACTATCAGGGATACTATAACAGTGGAGCCTTGGGTCTGGGATTCGTTATTACTTTGAGGTCAGAAACAAGAGCACAATTCGCCACCCTCTTTCATTCATGGAAGTGGTTGCTATGGAAATAACAGAGGAAACCAACACTATGAATAAATAGACAGTAGATTTGTGTTCTGACATGTTCCACATAATACAAGGGACAAGAAATATCTAATTCACTGAGAAAATACTCATCAAAGCAGATATAATAGGATTAAGAGTGTTTGACAATTTTAAATTTGGCAGCATAACACAAGGAGAAGGTGGTGGGTAACTAGTTAAGGGGTTCATCCCTGTGGAAGACTACCTACTGCCTCTTTTAGTAGTCTTTCCTGGAGGGTACTTTTTTAATAGGGGAGTTCTTTGAGATTACCCTGTTCCACTTTATCAGGCCCATTGATGTTGTCATTGCTCAGAAGTCATTTGAAAAGCCACATTGCTGCAGTATTTTGCATATAGCCTCCCCTTCATTTCTTAAAGACACATCAAAGACTTTCTGATCCTCCAATTCTTATCTTTTTGCTCCCTTTCCTCTATGCTCCTTAAGTGTTAACTATAGATTATACAAATAGCACTGAACCCAATCAGGAGATTGTTATTACATATTCAGACATGTTAATGTGTGTGTGAGAGTAAAAGTAAAAGTGGCCATGAACTTGAACAAGAGGGGAAATGGAATTATTTGGAGGGTAGGAGCAGAGAAGAGGGAGATGATATAATTATATTTTAATTCAAAGAAAAATTATTAATGTAATAGAGAGCTTTGTGAATTTGTCATTACTTTGGAAGTGCAGGAAGTCCTGCCATACAGAGATCTCACAGTAGGATAGTGGATTTCCAGGGTAAGGAAAAGAGTTTAGATGAATCACAGACAATTATATCTTACAAAATTGACTTTTGCAACTTAAGAATTGACTGGCCCCATCCTAGCAATACTTTTCCAACAATCTGCGAGGTGGAATAGTCATGGATTAGTCTGACTATACATCTGAACTGTCTTGAGAGCTTCCCAAATTATGATTGCACAGACTATGACTCAATTGGATTGCATTCAGTTGCCTGGTCATTAGAACACTTTATATTACTCAAGGGTACTTCATGAGAAACCATGGGGGAAATAAAACTCTGTTGGCGAATAATTAGGTCTCTGAAGGCCACTCAGAGACCGATGCATTATTTGAAACACTGTTTCTAAAAAAATCACTTTATTAGCCAGTATTTGGCATTGTGTCTCTACAGATTTCTGAAGAAACTGAGCAGAAGGCCTGTACTCCTGCAGAGGAGTAAATGCTAAGATATAAAAAACATATGCTGAGAACTATGTGACCACAGGGGCCTTAAAAACAGTGTTAGTAGCTATTTTGTGTAAGACAATTGGAATTTGCATCAGGATATTCTTAATACTCTAGCCTTTTAATAGAAAATTCTATATGTGTTATTATATATTTGGAATTTCTTAATATTTGCAAATAACCCAATATTTGTCCTAGTGAATCAATTCAGTGATGGCTACTGATGCTATGTTAAATCTCCTAAAGAACTCAGTTGCAGAAATTGACATATACAGGCCTTACTTACTTTTTTTAGAAGAGAGCTAAAGAAGAGGAATGCATTACAAATTAAAGTATAATGGTAGATTATTAAGTGTATCTATCAAAATATGTTGAACAATGTAAGCTTTCATAGAATTTTATAATGAGATTAGTAGGATACCTCTTACTGCTATAACTTTAAATAGTATATCCATGAGTTTGATAAAGAAAAAGACTTTATGGTATATAAAATATGCAGAGCTGAGACTGTTTTGTCTTACACTAAAATAAGATCATTTACTTAAAAATATTCATTACTTATCTTAAACTATTTCAAGTATTTTAATACAGAGTATCATTCTGATATTATTTGCATAGATTTATGGGAAAAATGAGAATAAAAAATAAAAAATAAAAATAGTGGGCAGCAAAGATCTTTCTGATCTTGTGGGAATTATAATTTTTCAAAAGGCTCACTAAACTTATATATAGGTATAAATTCTACTGCAGTATTCTATTTACCTTTTATAACAATTGTTGGTCAGGGGCACAATATATTTGCTTATAGGAAAAATGGGACTGTGGAGGTTTTATGTATTTTCAAAAATGCATATAGGAAAAAGAATTATACTCATGGTGTCAATTACTCTGCTTGCTGCCAAGTTCAGCATGGCCTAGGTAGGGACAGAATGAAATGGTTCCTGCCCCTGGGACAAGTCTAGTAGCATAAGGACTATTTGTTTAATAATTTACATATTTCCATGTTACTCTGAGGAATGTCCTCCCTGTTAACCTCAATGATTCCATGATAATTAGAAATAGCTCAAGTTCAGGAGCTGAAGATATTTCTAGGTCTTTAGCAAAATAGTAAATGCTGGGACTTTAAGGCTGTGGACAAGAACTCTAAAAATATGAGTTCAAAAATATAATTTCTCAACTATTTTAATATATTTGGATGCAATATGAATGGTATAAGACACTTCACCCATCCAAAGTAACAAAGGCAGCTTCACAATGATCCAGCTTGTTAGAAAGATACAAAAGCAGGCAGATTCCTGATCTCAAGGTCAGCCTGGTATAGGCATGGTTAGATTGGTAATTCCAGGGTAGGATCACACCCAGATAGCTTATCCTCTGTGCTTAACAGAGGCAGGCAAACCTCTGAATTCTTTTGCAATGTTAAAAAAAATGTTCCTGCTGTCTTCTAAGAGTCATGGGGCTGGGATCACTGGATGCCAATTCATAGGTTAATCAAAAAAATACCTTGAATAAATAACTGAATTAACATGTACATAAGAAAATGGGCTTTCAGTCTGTATGAGATGAGCTATCAGAGTGATAGCAGTTCTTTGAGAGAGAGAGAGAGAGAGAAAAAAGCCCTTCATGATTTTTTTTTTCTAACAGGATTTCTGATTTTAGACAGAAAACTTATTGAGAGTGAATATCGCTTTTTTTTTTTAAAGAGTTTCAGAAGTATGACCTTGGTCAGAATTATGTAGAAGTTGACACAGGTCTTTTATAATGTTTTATAGAAGCTATCCAGAGAAGGCTCATCTTTTCCAGGCTTTATAATTTTGATCAGAAACCCCAATAATTACTTTTAGAATTTTTCTAATAAGAATTCTCACTTAGTTGGACGATACAGAAAGACAACTACATACTTATGGACATTTGATCTTTGAAAAAAAAAGTCGAAATATATACAATGGACCAAAGAAAGCCTCTTCAGTAAATGGTGCAGGTCGAACTGGCAGTCAATATGTAGAAAAATAAAAATAGATCCATAATTACCACGTTGTCCAGAGTTCAAGTCCAACTGGATCAAGGACCTCAACATAAAACCAGATACACTGAATCCAATAGAAGAGAAAATGAGAAAGGGCCTCAAATTCACTGTCACAGGTGTGGGGCATGTTTCATAAACATAACTCTAATGGTTCAGGCTTTAAGATCAAAAATTGGTATATGGGACCTCAAGAAACTGAAAAGTATCTGTAAGGCAAAGGACTTAGTCAAAAATCAGCAACCTAAAGATTGGTTAAAAAATTTATTCACTAAACCCACATCTGATAGAAGGCTAACATCAGAATTATATAGAGAACTCAAGGAGCTAACCTTCAAAAAACCCAACAACACAATCAAACAATGGAGTATAGAGCTAAGCAGAGAATTTACAACAGAGGAATCTTAAATGATCAAGAAGCACTTTTATAAATGTTCAAAGTTTTTAGTCATCAGGGAAATGCAAATCAAAGCTACCCTAAAATTCAAAAGAACATTTTATAGCAGCTTTTGAAACTTTTGTTAGAAAACCCATGAACTCTCCAGAGAGGTTTTAGAATATTTACTAGCAGAGAGAACTGTCTCAAGCAGAAAGCTAGATGTCTTAATCAGAGACATCTTACTATTTAAAATAGTAGGATCTAAGTAAAACACACACACACACACACAGAGAGAGAGAGAGAGAGAGAGAGCTGTGGGGGCGAGGCTGAGAACAGACTAGAAAACCATCTCAGAAAAACATATATGGCCAACTTGGTCCCAGGATTTGACTTTGAGTCCTTTCTTTCTGTTGCTCCTTTCTCCCTGGACCTAGCTGAGGCTGGTCCTTGGCAGTTTATCATCACTTTGTAGTAGCTATTAGGATAGAAATACAATTTAGCAGGACTTCCCTAGACAAAGGAGACTGTGCATCAGAAATATTTTAGAGAAAGTTCCATATTGGGTGTTCTAGCTAATTTAATGTCAACTTCATGCAAGTTGAAGTCATCTGAGAGGAAGAAACTTCCATTAAGAAAATGCTTCAATAAGATCAGGCTATTTGCAAGCCTATATGGGGGAGGACTTAGCCCATATAGGATGGTGTTTTCCCTGGAGTGGTTGTTCTCAGTTCTATAAGCAGGATGAGGGATCTGGTAAGAAGCAGTACTCCATGGTATGTTACTGCCATGTTTGAATTCTTGTCCTAGCTTCCTTCAGTGGTAAACTACAATGTGGAACAGCGAGTCAAACAAAGTCTTTTGTTTGTAACTTGCTTTTTCCTGGTGTTTCATCACATCAACAGAAACCCTACATAGGGGAGGGTTTTAAATGGCCTTCCCATATTAAAACTTGGTCACCCTGATGATGCTGTTTCTAAAAGCATGCTGGGACCTTTAGGATGGTCCATTGAGGAGAATGGTTGAAGGAGATATTGGAAACACACTCCTTGTTCTGTCTTCCTTCATTACCAGCATGACTGCGCATGTTTTCATTCTGTTATGCAATGGAAGTCATAAATACTGACAGGGGACATGTGCTGAAGCATGTTAGCCAAGCAGCCATGGACTAAAATCTATGAAATAAATCATACACACATTTTCTCTTCTATCTTAATTTAAATATTTTGGCACAACAAATTTAAATGACTATTACAATGTATTTTCTGTGGTTTTATTTTTCATCTAATTTTAGGATTTAATAACGTGACTTATTTTCTTGGTTCTTTATTCTTCCCAGTGATATAATATTTGCCCTGGTAGCTGCACATAAGTATTTCATGACTAGTATTGTAGGCAGAGCAAATTGGTGCTTTCCTAAGCCTAGCCATAATAAACTGCCTGCTCAGATGATGGTAGGCTTAGGGTTGAACTGGGAAACTACTCTGTAGTTGTAGTTTTCAAACTTGAATTTAGAACATGTTATTTTAATAGGTGATTGCATTCATAAAATGTCATTCTGTAAACTAAAAAAAGCCTCTGTTTCTTTCCCCCTAGAGTAAACTAATTTAGAGCTAGATAACCAAATAAAATCAGATAAGAAGCCAGAAAAGAAATGAAGTCTTCCCTGTGGTATTAAAAAACTACAGGCTGTCTCTTACCTGAGCTACCCTCTGGGTACTGCTACATTATAAGCTACAGCCTTCACATTCACACAGATCAAACTTGGCTGCCTCTCACTACAACTTAGATTTCCAACAGCTACTTCCTGCTGGAAAATCCAAGTAAAAGTACTAAATATATTAGGATATATTTTAGGATTAAGTCTTTGCATAACAGGCACAGTACTGAACTATAAAGTAAATTCTTATTCTGCCAAAAAAAAGTTTTACATTATAATATAAAGTTTAGTATTTATTCTTTTGGTATTTTAAAAGAAGAGTTTGAGTTCATGTTATTATCTAATATTTCAATGAATTTTCTTTAATAAATACATCATAGTGATGTGGTAAGCCAAGTAACTCATTCTGTTACATAACTTAGCTTTGTGTATTAATACAAAATTCAAATATTGACTTCAGAAACTTATATAACTCTAAAATACCAAACTGTCTATTGAGGATATAATTGCAACTAAATGGTTTTAATTAGAGCAAATAAAGTTGTGCTTCACATATTTTACACTGGGATTTTAATCATAACCCTGAACTCAATTCATATATTTCTATGTAGAGCTTATTATCAGTGTAAGGTTTTAAAATAATCTCTGCTCTATTTTATTGTCATAATTTCACATCAAAAGATAGCCTTGTAGCAATTTTTGGTATTTAAAAATTACTATGTTTAATCTTTACACACCAATAAAGTTTGACTATTTCCATGTTACGTTTTGTTTTACTTCATGCTCATTGTAACTAGTGAGATTTCAATGCATACTATCAAACCTTTAAAAATTCAAGTACTGACAAAAATATATTCATACAGTTTTATGCCAAAATGCTTTTAAAAATCTGTACATGTATCTCTGTTTTTAAATAAAGTTGTAAGAAAAAAATTCAAGAACAATGAATAAAATGATTAATGTTATCATATCATCTATATAATATTGATTCTGAATTTCAGCAATGGTTTATCAATAGGGCTATGATTCAAGAGAGTGAGTTATTTTATAAAAGGGAAATATGATGGTTTGTATATAGTCTCCCCAGAATTATTAGATTTTAATAACATCTTCTTTGACATTTGCAATATGTAGTACATTATGCCAATAAATTTGATTTTTTCTACCATCTTATTCCAAACTTCATTTTTGTGTCAGTTTGTCTACTAATATTTTGCATAGTCAAAAATGACCATACTAATATAAAATTTTACTATGAAAATAAACCACTCTTTTAAAATTTGAGAGATAGATTTACGGGACTTCTCTTGCACACTTAAGAGTAGGACACTTGAGGTCTTATTACCCAACAGACGCATGAAATGGTAAGGTTGAATGAGCTCAAACCCTGGGAATCTCAGAATAGAGGCTAAACAGAGTGGAACCATTCTCTACCTGGTTTGATATACATAATGAGATACCCCACTGAAGGCCATGGGCCCTGGGTCAAGTAGCATCAACTATGCTAATGAGGTATCTAGATAGGGTGGAGCCCTTGATCCATTGAGCTTCCCTTCCTAGGTATTCCTTCATGAGAACTGTACTTAATCCCTTTTTCACTCCAAATAAAGTGTATGTATTTATGTCTACCATCAAATAAACTAGTAAGAATAAGCAAGGATCATCTCAAAGGGCTGTTTTATTAAGCATCATGGTATATGTGTGTGTGTGTGTGTATGCACATGCATGGGATGGGGAGGTCCTGTAAAGACCAGAGCCTAAAACTCATGAGGAACCTATCAACATAAGTGTCATACAAATAAAAATATTTCTATGACTTATCAACAAGTTTTGGTTGGTACAAAATATTTCATAAGTGTGTTACATGTATACCCCAAATAGGCAATTATGGTATTTTCAATGTATGTTAAAATATTTCTTCCTTTTCAGTATTACAAGTGTGTGAAGAATTTTGAAAATAGACTATCTTTTGTAAAATTGTAGTGAATTTTCAGGACTTTGAGAAATTTCAGGCAGTATAATAAATTAGTGGATAAGCTGTAATATAATATTTTCTTTCACAATAAACTTTTATTTTAAAAACTAATAATATTTATTTGAAATTACAGTACCATGTATGTATATATGTATATGGTATGCATGTAAATCTAAAATGAAAAATATATCTATAAATCTTAACAATAAAAACAAGACAGCTAAATCTTTAAGCTAATTATTATGTATATGTGAAGCTTTACAGTTGACATAAACTGCATGATTAGTACAAACAAAATACAATTTGTCTACATCATAATTGAATAACTCTTCTTTTTCCTTTTTCTTTTTTAATTGCTTATTTTATTTATTTCTTATTTGTTGTTTTTCTTTTTTATTGTTTTTCCTTTTATTAGAGTATTTTCATTTATATTTCAAATGTTATTCCCCTTCCAGGCTTCCCCTCTGACATACCCTATGCCTTCCACCCGCCTCCACACCACTCTGTCATTCCCCAACACTGGGGACACCTGAACACAGATTCTAATGACCTGTGTGCATTCTGGTTTTCACCTACGCGGGGAGCAAAACTTTAGCTCTGGATGTATACCCACACAGCCCACACCCCAGTTGCAGCTTGACTTCCCAGGTATTCTGACACATCCAGGATCACAGGCTCACAGGATCACAGGATCACAGGATCACAGGATCACAGGATCACAGGATCACAGGATCACAGGATCACAGGATCACAGGATCACAGGATCACACATTCACAGGATCACAGGCTCACAGGATCACAGGATCACAGGCTCACAGTCTCACAGGATCACAGGATCACAGGCTCACAGGCTCACAGGATCACAGGCTCACAGGATCACAGGCTCACAGGATCACAGGCTCACAGGATCACAGGATCACAGGCTCACAGGATCACAGGCTCACAGGGTCACAGGATCACAGGCTCACAGGCTCACAGGCTCACAGGATCACAGGCTCACAGGATCACAGGATCACAGGATCACAGGATCACAGGCTCACAGGCTCACAGGATCACAGACTCACAGAATCACAGGATCACAGGTTCACAGGCTCACAGGATCACAGGATCACAGGCTCACAGGATCACAGGGTCACAGGCTAACAGGATCACAGGATCACAGGCTCACAGGATCACAGGA
This sequence comes from Micromys minutus, assembly GCF_963924665.1. Taxonomy (NCBI): domain Eukaryota; kingdom Metazoa; phylum Chordata; class Mammalia; order Rodentia; family Muridae; genus Micromys; species Micromys minutus. Next base: position 24,626,564 of record NC_137976.1, on the reverse strand, counting down.
TCACAGGATCACAAGAAGGATAGTCAGTCTCCTGTTAGAGAGAGGGAGGCCAGATAACAGAAAGATAACCAAATTGCAAGAGGCAAGCATAAGAACATGAGCAACAGAAACCAATTTGGCTTGGCAACATCAGAACCCAGTTCTCCCACCAAAGCACTCCTTGCATACCCCAGCGTGCCTATAAAGCAAGATTCAGTTCTAAATTCTCATTTCATGAAGAAGATAGAGGACTTTAAGTGGGACATAAAAAACTCTCTTAACGAAACACAACAGAACAAAGTTGAGTTTGAAGTTCAAGAGAAAGATTTGATGTCATTACACTAAATTATGTAAAAGTTTCAGTAGGACAATGATTTGGAATTTTGATTAGAGCCCTCAACAAGTCTGAGTTAGGTAGAAATGCAAACCTGCAAACTTGAGTCTCTAAGGAGCACATCCCATACTGAATTTGTAAAAGGTCTATTGATTTCTTAGGGTAAATCAGGATTGGCTGTGGCAATTGTTAAGCAGGACTGAGGTAAGTACTTTTGGTACTTATATAAATGTACACGCGTTTAGAAACTGAGAATGAAAATATAATGATTTTTCTCTTTCTGCAAATGTAGATTGACGTACTAATGAAGAAGATGCAAGAGAAAACAGGGATAAATACTTCATGATATAATCTGCGGATTAGACAGTTGTATTTGCTCACTCTGAACAGCACCAGATTTCTCCTGGTGTATTTTCCACAGTTCATCAGCCATGATGGAACACTTTTGACCAGGGCTTCTAAGTGTTGTCAAAACAAGGGTACAGAGACCTTGCTAAAAATGTGTTTGTGCAATCCATTCTAAACCATTTCAACGATAAGGAATGAAAACCCTGTATTTCTACTTCAAAATGAAAAATTATGTGTATTCATTATATGTGAAATTTATGAAAGATCTCCCAAATCATGCTGTTCTATATAGCAGTGATAATGGTGCATTTGACACTGAAAGAATAGCAATGCCAAGTTTTCGTGGAAATGTCCCTTGAGCAATATATAATGCTTGATAGTATGCGTTGCACACTACATAATGCTCTTCTTCATGACATATTGTGCAGAAAGAACAATTTCTATATTGTGGAAGTACACACTGATGGGCTGTCATAACAATGTACTTCATATAATAGACTATTCTATAACCCACAGAATAGTTTTATTCCTATCACCACATTTATTCCTTCTAGAGGGTAGTAGTACTTTATTTTTTATTGAAGAACTTTATTTTAAAAAAAAACAAAGATGAATGTACAAATTTTAAGCATTTTTGCATAAAAGTATACAAATACATTTTTGTCATGGCTTGGCATTTTTTAAAGTTTTGATATTGTGCATTAAGATCTTACTAGTTACAATGAGCATAAAATACATATAAAACAGGATGTAACCTGGAATTAGTCAAAGTTTTTTTGGTGTGTAAGGAGTAAACATAATGGTTTTTTCTTTTCTTTTCTTTTCTTTTTCTTGAACTTCACACAGTCTGTGTAATAGTACTTTAAAAAAGACAAAAGCTAAGTTCATAAATGTCTAACTCAGGCTGATAACATAGCTTGGCACATAAAGGCACTTGTCTATCCTGACAACCTGAATTCCAGCCCTGGTGACCTACATATTAATAGAGAGAAGGGACTCCTGGAAGTTTAAACTATCCCCTCATGCTTGCCATGGAAGGTACACTGACAGCTGCTTCATTTCCCATCTATTATCTATGTATCTATGTACCTGTCTATCTATCATCTATCTATGTATCCATCCAGCCATTCAACTATCTATGTATCTATTTCTATCAACCGTCCATTCTGACACACACACACACACACACACACACACACACACACACACACACTTAAATTAATATAATATAATATAATATAATATAATATAATAATATATATAATATAATATAAATGCTTTTTAAGAAAAGGAGAAATGTATGTATTGCCCAAAAGAAAAATATCTAATAAATGTGAAAATAAAAACATGAATATAAAAAACTTGATGTCTGTCTCACTGCATTTTTTATTTTAAGTATCATGAGAATATTTATTAATTAGACCAACACTAAAGTAATTTATTTTTTAAAATATTCCTTTTCCATATGCAGTCTAGGTTTTAAAATTTTGTGTCTCTTATAATTCTTATTCTACACGTTTGCCCAGTCTAAGTACTGAATAGAGAACAGATGACAAACAAAGCATAGCTGCCATGTTTCTAATGACCTCCTGTAAAAGAATGAGAAACTCTGGATTAAATTAAATGTTGGGAGAAAGAAGACAATCTTAGCACTCTGGGAAGCAAAAATGTTATTTAAATATATTAAATCATTTTATGCAGTTATTTATAGAATTTAACTAATGATTTATTATATTTAAATCATGAACACTCAACACTGCAAAGATGTGCTTGTGTTCACTTTTAATGTGACAGAAACAAAGATATAGAAGATATAGACAGAGTCCAGTGTTTTGTTCCTGTGTGGTGAAAATGTTGCTCTGATATGCTTCCCAGGCATGTACATCAATATGTAAGGTTTTTGTGTATTTGAATGTTACACAAAAACAGGCAATGCTAGTTCTGCTGATAAGGTTTAATCCAATTATTTTCTCAAGGTGTATTCTTTCTTCTTATAGATGAGCATGTTGACACACGGTGTGATAGGGGAAGAAGAGCTGCATTTCTGCTTCTTGTGGCAGTACATTGTGTTCACATCATGTTTCCAAATTTCATTTACAGATAAGGACTAGAAGTAATTGTAACATGCAGTGTTAATCTTCAGCTGATGCTTAGAAATGGAGAAACGCAAATTAAAAACATCATTCAACTGAAATTTCAGACTGTGTAGTAAGGATGTGAATTTCCAAACGGGGAGAGCTACTGATAGAAAAATCAGTTTTGCACATATCAGTTTATAAAGTGGTATTATTAATGAATGCTACATATTTCTACATTTAGTATGTTAATCTATCATGATAACATTGCTTTAAAAATAATCGAAGCATACTACTTCAGTACGCAATAAAGAAATGTTTAAAGTATAGATTGGTAATTTATATAGTAAGCAAGATTTGACTCATAATAACAATATTTTGATTTTAGTATGTTAAAAAAGTTGATCATATGATACAATAGGATAATATATGCTCAATAAAATGAAATGCTTGCATTCAATTAATGTTGAATACAGAAATATTTTTATCATATACTTTAATATATGTAGATAGATGCTTAAAATAACTATAATTATAGTATATTTTATTTATAAACTTTCAAATCAAATTTACCATGTTGTCTATCATCTACAACTTTCTAGAATATTCTCCAGCTCAACGCTTTGCTTACTTATACTGATTATCTGCATTCGATCAATGGACTATGATTTTCTTTTGTTGTTGTTTGTAGCTTCTCAGACAATGTAGATATTTATATTTTATATTTTGCAAAGAGTTTATCTACTGTTATGTAGGTAGAAAAGTGATAAATACAAAAATAATGAAGAGACACATTTACCAAGTGATTGCAAACCACCTTTGATGGTTTGCTATGTTCCAAGCATCTGTTTATTTGAGTTATAGTGTGGATATGATGGTGCTGAGGAAATTTAGAACAATGAAATCAGATATTTACATTGATGGATGTTGCCCCAAAGAAATGTTCAAATATGACTACATGTGTAACTGGAGCCATGGGTCTCTCCATGTGTACTCATTGGGTGGTGTTTTGGTCCCAGGAAGTTATGGATAGTTTAGTTGGCTCATAATGATATCTTCCCATGGGGTTGCAAACCCTTTCACTCCTTCAGTCCTTTCTCTAGCTCCTTCATTGGGGTTCCCATGTTCAGTCTGATGGTTAACTACAAGCATCCTCAACAGTATCTGTATGACTCTGGCTGAGCCTCTGTGGGGACACCCATATCTCGCTCCTGCCAGTAATCACAGTGCTTGAGTTTGGTGGCTGCATGTGGGGTGTATTCCCAGTTGAGGCAGTCTCTGGATGATTTTTCCTTCAATCCCTGATCCTCTATTTGTCCCATTATTTCCTGCCATAAGAGTTTTGTTTTCCTACAACTCTTAAATCATTGTTGTTTGTTTCTTTGTTCACGGCCTCCTACCTTTCTCAGCTCTGAGATGTTCCCTGAGTCTTAGAGAGTCTTATAGACATTCTCTATAGGGCTGAATACTCTGTAATCACCAGTTCTTGGTGCTTGCAGCAGGTATGAGCTTTATTAGTCATTATTCTTTATAAAAATAAGCTTCTTTTACCAACTCTAAGAACAGCGCAATTTCATATATCTATAAACCTAACAATTTAAAATGAAGCATAAAAATATGTTTATTTAGAATAACATAAGTTTGAATTACCCAAACAGGCGAAAGGTCCTGTTGTTGACCAGGGAATAAGCTACTAGACACATGTTTTGTCTTGTGGAGTAGGCTTCAGTCCCAATCACAAAGCAGTCGGTTACTTCCTACATCATTCCACCATTGTGCCAGTGAAGGTCTGTATACAGTTTACTGGGTGAAAAAAGGGGAAGATTTTTATGTTCTTGCCTCCCACCAGCCTGCAGAGCACTTCTTCGTACTATTAAAACCAACCAATGAGGAGAAAACTTTCAACTCATTCCAGTAACACTTGTCAATTCACTGTATCACAGTATGTGGTGATTTTAGAACCAGGCCTTCAATAGTACTATTAACCTGAACATGAGAAAATATAATGACCATTTATTAATAGCATTCTGGAGATATTTGGGTTTTCTTGACATAAGGAATACATAGACAATTTATTTTCACCAATGAGAATATCATGACTACTTCAATTTTCTGTATAGCTTTCACACACTTTAAGAAATTCAAACTGTATAGGAAATGCAGTCCTATAGTCTTCTAGCTTTCCTAGTATTTAAGGGCTCTGGCTTATTTAGTTTGGTAGACTAGAAATTCATCCATATTACTCACTGGGAAATGTTAAGTCCCTTGAAGGATTTTATTTTTCCATACTGGGTAAGACACTGGAAAGAGAGAAGCCTGAACAGTTATATCTGCAAGAGAGTAAGTGATAATTATTGCAAATTAAAAAAAACATAGAGCAGGGTCGGCGCAATGTTGTCTGTTCGTATCTGTAGCATGTGGAAAGCTGAAACAAGAGGAGCATATTTTGTAGCTAGCTTAGGCATTAGGCCTAGATTCCTTGTCAAAAACAGACATAGCCATTAAGGTGTCTCAGTATATAAAAGTATTTTTCACCAAGACTGGTAACCTGAGATTGTGACTGGATACACACTGTGAATGAAAACTCCCAAAGTTGTACACACACACACACACACACACACACACACACACACACACACACACACACTGTACTTCTCTCTCTGCAACAATGTAAATAAATATGTCTTTGTATGTTTGATTTGTTTTCTATAAGCCTATTTGATTTATATTTTTAAAGGTAGAGAATAGTTGGAGAGGAGGAGAGGATCAGAGAGAAGTAGTGGAAGAAAAAAACATGTGATCAAATTACTTTGTATGAAAAGCATGGTTTTAGTAAAAAATATATTTAAAATTTTTGATTAAAATAATTTACAAAAATAAAATGTTTTATTTTCTGAGTTTTGCTTTGGCTCATTTACTGACCCATCAAGACAGAAAATGTGTAAAGAGCAATTTATTTAATTCTCTGGACTAAAGTGTCCTGGTAAACTTGTATTCAAGTCCGGAAACTCCCACCTGATAAGTTCTTTAGTCCCATGATTTCATGACATAAGTCTCTTATTCAAAGATGATATATTTAACTTTAATAGTTATGGATATTTAAATCTAGCTTTAATATGACAAATGTGTCTGGTGTAGTTTCCTCTGAGTACATTTATTTCTATGTGCTTTTCAAGCTCCTGTGCCACATACTATGAAATTTGTGGTTAATCCATCTAAAGCTCCTTCAAATCTGAAAAACACTTGGCTTGGAGTAATTAATCTTGAGTTGAGTGTTAGTCTCATTACTCAAACTGATGGTGCCTTTAGCACAGTAGAAGGCAGAATTGTGCTGAATAGCAAGAAAATGAAGGATTCCCACCAATTTTTTATTTCACAGATCCTTCAAGCCTTATTGGACTATAATACTCACCCCATTGGCCTCCGAAGCCTTCTGTGCCTTCAAGTCAGGAGGAACCCAATCAAAATATTGGTAGATAGTTGGCAATATTAGTCCTTATCTGTGACTACAGCATCCCTGGTGAGCCTTTGAGAAATAGTGCTTGAAGACACAGCAGAAAATATATTTCATTTGCTCATTCCAGTACTTAGCCACCATACTAATCTTCTGAAGGACTCCAAATTGCACACAAAATACAAATGAAAATGAAAAAAAAGGTATCAGGAAAAGAAATGCAAAACATATCTGTGATAGAGACACTTTAGAAAAAGATGAAACCAGTATAAACATTCCCACAAAGAATTTCATGACATTCAACTTTACACTGATAAGTAATAAAAAAAAATTTTCATGGTCTAATGTGTTCAAAACAACACATGTGGTTCTGATTTTCAAAACATAATGAGAAACTGTAGTATACAAATTATGAAATGTTTTCTGCTGATTGTTTTTGTTTTATTAATTTTACTATATGTTCTATACATCATTTTCCATCCCCCAGTTGATCTAAAAATGTCCCTGCTCTGTAGAGTTTCTATGTTAATATCATATTTTATTTCATTGTAATAGATATAATGATGAAAATGGACTACGCGGTTGGCCAACATATATTTAGATAAAAGAAAAGTTGGGGTATAAACAATATTGAATTTTCATTTTTCTTATTTCAAATATATTTTTAAATATTTGAAAAGCAAAATGTCTATTGAGTTATCTAGAAGGTATTGAAGGGCCAATTGTGTCATTATATGATACACATGAGATAAGCAAACCAAAATAAAAAAATAAAAAAAAACAAACTAAACAAACAAAAATGTCATGATAAATTCAGTTCTTTTTAAGTAGTTTTTCTTTCTAAGGTTTATCTATGTTTCTTTCAAAAAATTCAATATGTATTCATATTTATTATACACTACAAACACATTTTCCTCATCCACTTCATTGAGTTTAGCTAACTATATCTAAATGACATTGCCCTCATCAAGAGTGCCAATGAATTCACCTTGACTAAGTTAATTCCAGTTTTCCGTACATCATATCTCAATATGTAGATAAGAAAGCTCATACCTGCCTTTTGAGAATAAAAATGTTTCAAAGATTCATAAGTGTCCTATGAGATACTATTACTTCCACACCATATATTTTGCATACCTCCAGTAAATGCATAGACACATGGATACGTATCTGTGACCAAATTCATTAGTGTCTTTAAGACTTCAGTAATTAATATAAGATGCTTCAACAGAACACTTGAATTGTTGAGCTTAGTTATTGTGTTATTATTATCATTAATACTATTACTATTGCTTTCATGGTGCCCTGTGTTTAACCCACAGTAAATACTTTATCACTAAGCTTCAGACTTTCTTTTTTAAATAAAAAACTCAGAATCACAGTGTAGAATTCTACTAGGATAGAATACCCATGAGTGGGCCCAAACAGGATTTTATCTACAATCCTGTTTTGCTCTACACTCAGATGAGTCAACATCTTGTCCCTGGTGGTCAGTGCCTTTAATTATGCATGTGTCTCTTAAATAAGGTTGTGTTTTCTTTAGAATGACTCAAGCCATCAATTAAGCCTTGTTCGGACTAGCTCTTAATGTCACTCATGGGCAAACAAAGATTAGGAGATCAGTGTTGCCTTGAACTTCTTCATTTTAAAACTGAGAATTTGAATGAATAGAATTTATAGTATCCAGAGACCTAGTGACATTCACAGGTCTTTAATCTGTTAAGATTTTGCCTTATTGCAACCATAACTTGCAATCTGTTGCCATTTAGAGTAATAGTACACATGTGACCATGAGCTCTCTTCAACCACGGGGACTCCCTGATTTGTTGTAGTAAGTTTCTAAGAAAATCTACACACACACACACACACACACACACACACACACACACACACACACACACATATATATATATACAAAATTTTGTTTTTTTTTACATTTATAATTATCTTCTGGAGAAAATAACATTATAAGATATTACATCAAAGGGTTATTTTCTATCAATCATGTGGATATTGGGAGATAATAAACCATCATTGAACAATATAAATAAAGGCATTATTATACTTTGTAATCTGACCATTGTATTAAGTGTTTTTTGTTTGTTTGTTTGTTTTATTTTGTTTTTTAAACAATTTACCTGCTGGGTTAGCTTCAAGTCCATCTTCTCTAGAAGGCAACATTGATAGATCCAATGTTAAAGGTAAATGGAAGAGTATGACTTGCAGGCTGCGGTGTATTAATTATGGTGAAACTAGGATCTCTATATATTTATCTACCTCGTTTTTTTTACTAGTATTTCTATAACTAGGTTTTTATTTTATAAATACTATCTTGTAGTGAAGTAAAATGACTAAATATCCCACTACCCTTCTGATGATAGGAAAGTGAATTTTGAATTTTTTCTATTTTGTTTGTATTTTCTTTTTTATGGTTATTTTATTTGTTTACATTTCAAATGGTATCCCCTTTCCAGGGTTTCCTTCTGCAAATCTCCCATCTTAATCCTCCTCCCCCTTGCTTTTATTGGTGCTCTCTGAAGGAAACCAATCCTGTCTAACCTCCCTAGTATTCCACTACACTGGGACATCGAAACTCCATAGGACCAAAGGACTCCGTTCCAACTGATGCCAGATAAGGCAATTCTCTGCTACATATGAACCTGTAGCCATGAGTCCCTCCATGTGTACATTTTGGTTGGTAGTTTAGTCCCTGGAATCTCCAAGGAGTCTGATTGATTAATATTGTTCTTATATGGGGTTGCAAAGCCCTTCAGTCCCTCAGTCCTTTTCCTTACTTGTCCATTGAAGTCCCTGTGCTATTTCTGGTGGGTGGCTGCTTGCATTACCTCCTGTATTGGCTAGGTACTGGCAGAGCCTCTCTGGGAACAGCTATATCAAACTCCAGTCAACCTACACTTATTGACATTAGCAATAGTGTACGGATGGGTCCTTAGGTGGGACATTCTCTGGATGGCCTTTCCTTCAGTCTCTGTTCTACTCTTTGTCCCTCATTTCCTTTAGCCAAGAACAATTCTGGGTTTACATTTTTGAGATGAGTGGGTGTCCCCATCCTTCAACCAGGAGCTATGCCTAATCACTGGCTATGGTCTTTATAAGTTCTCTCTCCCCACTTTTTGTATATATCAGCTATATTCCCACTTGTGTCTTGGAAACCTCTTGCTTCCCTGGCATATGGAACTTTAAGAGTTTCTACTCATGGTTCCAATCCCCTACTGCTACACACCTCTGCTCATTTTCCTGACCCTCTGTACTTCTTCTCCTGTCTCCCCCTTTTCCTTCTCTCTCTAAGTTCAGTTATATTCTTAACTAGAATATATTTACATCTCTTCCCTTTTAATTTCTCCCCTCAAAGCCTTCCCATGTCCAGTAACTTCAACCTGTTGAACCACTCTCTTTCAAAGCAATGACCTCTTTTTTCAATAAATTATTGTTTAACACACATACATACACACACACACACACACACACTCACACACACACATGGGGGGAGGAGGATTCTACAGCCTGTTAGGCTCATTTGGTGTGGTTTCGAGTATACAAATTAATGTCTGACTACATTGTACTGGATAACTAGTTAGGGGGGTTCAGTCCTAGGGAAGACTATTTTTCCCTTCTCACCACTCTTTAATTTGTTTTATTTTTCCTGCCTAGGAAAAATTTCTTGCTTCTGAGTATATATACTGAATAGTGATATGGTCATTGATTGGGTCTGATTTGGGCAGTCATGTTGTTGATGCGAATTAAACATTAATCTCTGTGTGTGTCAAATTATGCTTTTTGTGTCATGGTCTTTATTTTCTATAAAAGAAAACTATTCTTGGTTGGAGATAGCTTCACTTGTCATTCAGTAGAAGGATAAATTTTAAAGTATATTAAGAATTATGCAGGTCACATAAAGTGGCAACAATAGAATCTCTTCTAACATGCATGGCCACACTTTCTCCAAATAGGAGACTAGATATATATTAGGAAACATAGATTTTCTCATACTGAGTAGGCCTTCAGTTAAATTACAGAGCTGTTGGTTACCACCAAGACATGGGTGCCACTGTGGCAATTGTAGGTATATTTTGCCATAGTGGTCATTGTTGTAGTTCATAGGCTGCATTTTAGTTTAGGGCCACTTATTTCTTTCATTTCTTGGAAGCTTTTATACTAATTTCTGATACTATGAAAACCAAAGAAGAGAGTCTTTCTATTTAGATTCAGATCAAATCTCTGAGTCTTTCTGAGTGTTGTCTTTGAATTGTGTAGTGATTTTAGAAATAAGGATGTACTTTCTGTCTCTTATAAGCCATCAAAGGCAACAACAGTTGGTCTATTCTAGGAATCAGTTGAATAACATGGTAACTTGAACAGACGATTCTCACACCCAGTAGTGGGGTATGTATTAGACAGTCTACTATTCCTGGTGAGAGAATTGCCCAAGTTAGTGACATTCATTAAATATATGTGTTCATGCATGAGCCTGTGCATGTGTGTGTGTGAATTTAGGGCAATTCAGGCATATTATTTCCCTGAGAGAAATTATTCATTTAAATAATATATCTTTGTAGTGCATATAACCTTCCTGAATGACATCTGATATTACTTAATCTTGAGAAAATCACTTTAGTTAAAAATCAAGCCGTGTTTGCAAAAAATTATCAAATGCTTTGCCTTCTAGAAAGAATTATCCACTTTTATATCTTTGAATGACAAAACTAAAGTATTTTTAAGTCTCTCTCTCCCCAGTGAAGTGGTAAAATGAAATTTAGAACACTTGGAAATCTAACCTAGGTTTATGAAAACTTCTTGATTAAAATTGCCTCTGAAGTTCTTATTAATAATGTGTATTTTATAGTATATTTCTTGCCACAAATAACAGTGCTTTATGACATCTGTCATGGGACAAGGGAGTATGTCACAGGTAAACAAGCATGCAAGTAAACTGTCATAATAATGCTGCATTTGAAAATTATAGGGATTTAATTCATTGTTAATAATGCCACTTGTGCACTCAATAAAGAATCTATTGCTTTGTAAACAACATTTGAAGGTGGGGTGTCATTTGTTTCCTAGCCAAGGTAAAAGCACTCAAGAGGATGTCTTTTGTAATTTCTCGTGTTACTAAAGGTTGTAAAGAAACTTCCACCATAGTAACAGTGTTTTCTAACCAGCCAAACTATGAAACTGAGCAATGCTGCTTATGACTTTTCTGATGAATACATGAGTATTCCTATGGTATGTGAAGTTTTTTTATTTGTTTCTTCGTTATTTGCCATGCATGAAGGACTTTGTATATAATCATATAATCACAGTATTCAAAAGACAGTACAATAGCATTCTTGGGGAATGAAACTTAGTTTAAAATAATTTTTTACTATGTTTTAGTTGATGCTAAGGTCATGTGATATTTTGTAATTCCACTCAAGGTGAATCTAGGAAATTTTCAAATATTTCTGCTCTTTTCAACAAATGTTCATTTTCCATGTTCTATTTTAAAGTTATTGAAACAGTACTTTGGACATTATTATATCACACACACACACACACACACACACACACACACACACACACAAAACACACACACACACTCACAAAGAGAGAGAGAGAGACAGAGACAGAGACAGAGACAGACAGAGAGACAGAAAGACAGAGATAGAGGGATGAGGAATCATAGAAGGAGAGGAGGAATGTGAAAGGAGACATATACAAATACATAAACTATTTTCACTAAATTTCCTGAAAAACAATTAGTGTTTTAAAAATGGAATCAAAATCCTTGTATGGAGCTTGCTGAATTTTTATACAGGATAACGTATTGTGAGGTCAGCACGGTCATGAATAAGTAAAGCATGAATAAGTAAAGCATTAGGACACATTGCAGGATCATAGACCTCTTTTACCCGTATCCTCCAAAGAAAATCTCCACATTTTAATTTCTTGCATGATAAGTTAATAAAATAGTAAAAAATTAAAGTTGACAGATAAGTCCAGGAGAGATTTATGAACAAATTTTTTAAAAACCCAAAGCAATTATGTTTTGAATGATCTGACACCTTCCTCCAAAAATAAGAATATGGCAGGAAAGATGACATAAAGGGCAAGTTGAATTGAATAGGGAAAGGCCACAAATTTCTATTTATTCTTGCTGGAAAGGAAACGATGTCAAATGACCAAATTGCTTTTGAAAAAGTGGCCCATAGGTTAGGTTATAATAAGCACAGTTTCATTTTTACAATGCCATTTGTTTCCTCAGGGTAGTGAAAACACGGGTGATTTTTAGCAAAACTAATAATGCTTAAGGAACAAATCCTTCCTGCTCAAGCTGTTAGGGGATACAGATGGTGTGGTTCAGATAAACACAATTTTAACCTTGTATTTCTCAAGGTTTTATCAGCTATTATACTCATGTTTGCTTGTGGGGAGTTCATTCTCTCGGAGCATAATAACATAGATTTCACTCCTTAATACCCTAGTCCATCTAATAGAGAAATTAGAGATACCATTAGTCTGGAAAGAGCTTTACAGAGTGACTCATTTACTGTCTAAAAGCTGATAAAGCCTTTGCCCAGATGGATGATGGGTGTCCATGTTGGCTAGTTTTCTAAAGCATGACTGATTGACTGCAAACATTTACTGAATGCCTTTCTTTTTCCCCTGGATCCGAGCAGAAAGGCTGTGCATGAGAATGGGTGAACTTTGATGATTTGGATCAGAAATGGAGAGTGAGCAGGCACAAGTGTAGCTACACTGTAAGGCTCGTTCAGGAGCCAGATGTGACCCTACTTTTACGTGAAGATTATAAGAATGCACTGTGGAGTTATCATGTAATGCTATAGTAGATATCTCTGTCACTGAATCTTTAGATAGTAACAATTAGGACATCACTTCTTGAGTGAGAACATTTCAGGGACTTTAATCTGATTCATTTTGACACTGCAAATTATAAGGATGAGACTCACAAAATAACTTACCCATGCTGTAAGTTCAGTCCTACATTCTGGAAACTGAAAAATAGTACCTACTTTATTTTTTTACTCAGCACGCTCCTTCTCAACCTTCAAGTGTTCATATTGTCTTTTACACCATTTTAGGCTATTGATCCTCCTCTTTCATTGAACCACATTTTTATTCTTTTTATTTTGTATTGGCTATTTTATTTATTTGCATTACAAATGTTATCTGCCTTCTCAGATTCCCCTCCACAACTCCCACCCCATTCCATTCTCCCTCTGCTTCCATAAGGGAGCTTATCCATTCACCCTCCCACCCATCCACCCACCACCCACTCCTGCCTCACCATTCTACCATTCCTCTACACTGGGAGATTGAGCCTCCACAGAACCAAGGGGCTCTCCTCCCATTGATGCCAGATAAGGCCATCCTCTGCTACATACGTAGCTGGAGCCATGGCTCTCCACATTGTGTTCTTTTTGGTTGTTGGTTTAGTCTCTGATAGCTTTGGGAGATCTGATTGGTTGATATTGTTGTTTTAAATATGGGGTTGCAAACCCCTTTAGCTCCTTCAATCCTTGACTCAACTTTTCCATGTGGTTCCTACATTCAATCTGATGTTAACTTACATTTAGAATCATTTAAAGAAATAGCATGAGGAAAGTGACACATGCAGTTCTCACTGTCTTTAATCATCATGTTATATTTCCAAAAATTCAGGCATAGATCGATTAACATCAGGCTTAACCTACTTTTTAAACATCTGAAAGGCAGACTATTATATACTTAAAAACTTCTATATGAAGCACCATCAGTGGCAGAGAACATCTAATAAAATGGAGTACTCATGTTATGAGACTGGTTATTTCTCAGTTTTACTGGCTCTCTAAAAATCTATATGGGCACAGATATTTTAGAATACAGATTCTTCCTATTTTGTATGTAATATTTATTTGTGTGGTTAATCCCATAATTCCCAAGGACAGAGCCTGCTCTAGTAAAAATGATCACAGTATAAGGACAGCATTTTTATGAGTAATGAAGTGACATAAGTGATGTGAACTTGGAGAATCACTTATAGAAAACAAATCTCAAAACTATTTTTTCTTGACTTCCAAACAATAGGCATGAATATCAATGTTTCAGGAAGCAGTGGCATTGTAGGAAGCCTCATAGTAAACTTGCAAACACACAGTTGGAAGTTCGATGATCAGGATTTGAATCCCATTGCTAGTGCTAATATATATTAAGCTCACATCTTAGACATTTGGATTATTCTTCTGGAATAAAAGTGATGATAATTAAGTAGTAGACCTACATTGATCATGAGATTTATTAGTTAATACATCTGCTTGGTTTAAAACTATGGTTCATATTTATTAGGGAGCAGAAAAAATATCTTATGAATAGTGCCAAGGATTATATAAAGATCTCTAAAATTGTATTGTGTTGATTCTAGAGCTGAATTTTGTACTTTTTGTTTGTTTCATTTTTTATGTTTTGTTTGTTTATACTTGTAACTATTCCCACTAGTTACCTTCTCCTAACCAGAAAAGAAGTGGTAAAAAAGGAAAAGGTGTTAACACTCCCTTCACAATAATAATAATAATAATAATAATAATAATAATAATAATAATAATAATAATAATAATTCTGGTAATCATACAAAGCTGTTCAAATTGCCCACAAACAAAAAAAAAATGACTCATACAAGACCTAAGTATATATAAGACATACTTTAGAATGTATATCTTAATTTACTCTAAACGTTTCTCAGCAAGTCTAGAGAGATTTTAGTTAATCTCACCCAATGTCCTTCTTGTGGATACAAGTTTATTGCCAAAATTCATGTGACTTACTACCTATGACTCTCACTGCAGTTGAATTATGATATTTGAGCCTTACCAATAATAATTTGACCATGCTGCCAATATACAAAGAGACACACATACAGACTCATAATTTTAAAAAAATACTAAAAAAAACCCAAAAAAATCAATAAAACCCTGTACAGCCATTTAAAAAAATCCCCAGCTTAAGTATTTTATTTATTATCAAGTCTAGTTAATCTTGTTTTAATAGCCAATGTTTAATAAATAATTTTTTTAGATTAAACTATAGAGTCAGAGTTTTAAAATTAAAGTGAGACTTTTCTCAGAAGTTGTAAAAACAGATCTTTTAGATGACTATTACCAAACTTATGCTGGGAAAACTGTATTTGTCATTAGGGAGTTGACTTTAGTTCACTGCCAAATGCAGCTGAAAAGAAGGAAGAGAAAAGGTATGTGCAGAACAAGCTGTCTGTCAATCAGGTTGTGAAGAGGAAGTTGCATCTACATTAACTATTCTGCACCCTGTGTTCAACAGTCATGATGATGATGCTACATTGTGCTGCTTTGGAGTTTGGGTAATGAAGTTTCATCAGGTAAATTCTCATGCTTTAAGTGAAAGGGACTGATAATGATGTTCTTATTGATCTTGAAAAGAATCTATTTTAAATAGGTGGAAACACATATATAAAATGAACAAAAGATTCATAGTCGATATACAATTACATATCTTCAAACTTAGTTATGTTGAGTTCCCATTATATATTCTGTTGACTATTTGAGAATTAAAACATACATTCCTGGAAACTCACACATGAACTCCTTTTCGATAGATATTTACTTAAAAATGCTTTAATTAGTCAGCTAGATAATGTCATGATACATTTTTACTATTTTTTCAGCACTCACAAATTAAATATAATTATTGGTTTTATTATGAAATTTATGTGTGCATAATATATTTTGGCTGCAATCACTCCATGATATTCTTTTTTTTCAACTTCCAGTCCTGATAGTTTTCTTTCTTTCCTCAACTAGACATGCTTTTATGTCCTTTGTGTCTGTGTATGACCTGGTGATTTCTGCTAGGGTTAGCAAGAGTAGCATGGGTAAGTTTGTTTAGAGTTTAATGGAACATAGATGCCTACTGGAGGTTATAACTATTAAGAAAATGTCTCTCAGTGTCTTTCATGAATTGCGTATAAGACATCAGAGAGGGTTATAGGATTAGAGACGCATGAAACTGTCCTTTTCTATGACAGTGTTATGAGCCAACCTTGTAGAAATTTCTTGCAGGCCACAGGTAGTTATTATTTCTATGACTTCAAGGAAACAACAGATATGCAATGCCCAGAAATCATCATACTATATTGATCCTGATTCCTCTGATTCCACTCCTTCTTCAGTGATCTTTCCAGAGCTTTGAAGAGGGTAATAGGGATGTCATAAATATGGCTGTGTATTGGATGGTCATCTATTCACCATACTTTAACAAATTATGTGTCTCTGCTGTAGCATATGACCACTGAATGTGAAAAAAAAGTCTGTGACCAAAGGTTACAGAATCACTATTCTATGCATAAAAGTATAGTTATTTTGAAGGCAATCAGACAGGAATACCATGTCCATTTAACAAAACAATAACATTATCCTTTCTACTAGAACCTCCAAAGTGTCACTTATTTTTGAAGAAGTTCATAGTTCAATTTAGGAATTATCTTTTGTTCATTGTTGACTGTTGTTTATACTTATATAACAGACTTGTAACCATTATAGTAGTAGTCTTACCTTGTCTGATTGTCGTTATTGTTTCATACAGGGTTCATTGCTAAACAAGACTTGATTATAAACTTTCTTTATTGCCTGGCATAGCACCTTTTAGTGCCATGAGCATTTGCTGGCTTGAGAGAACATTCTAGCTCAAGTTTCTTCTAATTTCCCTAGGTCCTGCTACCAAGACCTGTGTTTTCTTCAGAAATTTGAAATTTGCCTCTTGGTTCTGGCCTATAACTAAGGGTAGTTGTGCTAGCTAGTTCATTATTAACTTGACACAACCTGGAACCATCTGGGAAGGGGTAACTTTAATTGATTTACATAGAACTCAGTGAAATATTTTCTTGTTTAATGAATAATGTGACCAGGCACAGCCCATGGGAGCAGTCACACTACAACAGGTGGTTCCCAGTTTTATGAAGAAGCAGGATGAATGAACCACAAGGAACTAATTGATAAGTAGCATTCCTCCATGGTCTCTGCTTCAGTTCTTGCCTTAAGGTGCCTAATCATGTTGCTTTTCTGACTTATAATGGATCATAATCCAGATATGTAAACCAAATACACTGGTTCCTCCTCAAGTTGATTTTGATTAGGGTTTTGTCACTGCAATGGTAAGCAAATGAAGGAAGGTTGTCATTGTATATATTGTTCCTCTGGCTTGAAATTTCCTGATGAAAATCTTACATCTTACGAGATGTAGATGGTTTGCAAAGTTCCATTGCTTTCTTCAGGTGCTCTCTTAGTAAAATGAAAGAGTGATTTTTTTTCTCAATAAATTATTCAAACCATTGCCATTTACAGATAACACCTTGATGTATTCAAAAGAAGATACTCGGGAGTTTTATAAATACATAGTTAAGAAGTCAAGAATATAAATTTTGAATAAAAAGTGCACTGAGTATGAAATCACCAGCATCATTAGAAATGGAAAGAAATTGGAAGTTAAATATTCTAAAGCTGTGTGTTCTTTCAGTGTTTGCAAATAGAACTACTGATTACCTTCACAACTGTTCTTAAACTGTACACATCTCTTTTATTTTTGGTCAGGAAAAATCTATTTTCCAGCAAGAAAACAGTCTTATTTAGGAGAATACATTCATATATGAGAACTTCATAAAAACAATCCTGTGTGAAAAAGGGAAGTAACACTGTAGGAAAAATAGGAAAGAAGACATGAATGGAAGGACACACTGTGCATCAGAAGAAGATAATACAGCTGCCACAGTAAGAACAAGGTAATACAGCATCAGTGGCAGGGTGGCTGGACTGAACTGATAGCCAACATCAAATTAAATGGACAGAAATGTAAAGCAAACTCACTAAAATAGGGGGAAAAACAATGGTGCCCATACTCTTTACATCTCCTCAACACAGTACTTGGATTTCTAGCCAGAGCAATGAGACAAAAAAAAAAAAAAAAAAAAAAAAAAAAAGCAGATCAAAGGGACACAAGTTGGAAAGAAACATGTCAGAGGATGACTATTTGCATATGTTTTGTTAAGATACATAAGTAACCTGAAAAATTCTGCCAGGAAACTCTTACAGCTAATAACTCAGTAAAATGGCTGGATACAAAACTAACTCATAAAAATGTGTAGCCAAGAGGAAATTTTTAAGTAGTGTTTTATTTTAGTGTTTACAAATAGAACTACTGATTGCAAATCAGTACTACTGATCCAGAGTTCTAATATATGCAAATAATAAATTGGCTGAGAAAGAAATTATGGAAACAGAGACATGGACTTGGGGAGAGGTCCCAGGGAGTCAATGAGGGTAACTAGAACTGAGACTTCTAGCAGTGGAGGATATTGGAGTCTAAAGTAGCCACCTCCTATAGTCAGGCAGGACTTTCAGGGAAAAAATAAGAATACCAGCCTACCAACATAAACCTTAGACACAAGGTCTACAACAAGTGCAGGGCCAAAGATTGAACAGAGGCTGAGAAAATGGCCAATTAATGACCAATGCACTTGATACCCAAGCTATGGGCAATCACCAACACCTGACACTATTAATGATACTCTGATATGCTTGCAAATAGGATCCTAGCATAACTGACTTCAGAGAAGCTCTACTCAAGCAAAATAGATGGAAATACCCACAGCCAAATTCCACCTTGGAAATACCCAAGTTCTAATGATGGAGCTCAGCTAGTCTTGTGAAAGATCCGAGGTAAGGATTGAGGAACCTAGAGTGGATTGAGGTGCCACAAGAAGACCAACAGAATCAACTAACCAGGACCCTTGGCATCGCCAGACAGAAGCATCACCCAAAGGTCATACATGGGCTGGACCTAAGGCCCCTTCACATATGTAACAGATGTACAGCTTATTTTTCCTGTGGGTCTTCCAACACCTGGAATGGGGGAGGGGCTGACTCTGTAGCCTGACTGTGGGTTCTGTTCTTAACTGGCCTTCCATGGCATCCACAAAAGTGAATGTGCCTAGTCCTGCAATAAATTGATGTGCCACAATGGTACCCAGTAGACTTCTTCTCTCAGAGTAGAAGAGGGAGGGAAGGGGCAGGGATTGTGTGAAGCAGACTGGAAGGAGAAGGAAGATCTGGGATAAAAAAATAAATTGATGAATGAATGAAAAGAGAAAAGAAATTATGAAAACAATGCCCTGCACAATAGCTACAAATAATATAAAAAATTTCAGTTTAACTTTAAGAAAGCAAGTAAAAGATCTGTATGACAAGAATTTCAAGTCTTTGAAGAAAGTATTTGAAAAAAATCTCAGAAGATAAAAAGATCTCCCTGATCTCTCTAAGACTTATCAGAGCACTGTGGTTTAAAAGCAGAACCTCAACAACAGAAAAACAAAGAACTACAAAATATTGAAAGGAAACTACTCCGTAGTTGAAGACCACTTGTTCAAGGTAGAAAGACAGAAAGAAATCAAATTAGTTTGAGAATTCAATGAAAATTAATGTACAACATATTTCCAAACATATGGAAAATAATGAAAGAGGTTCTAAGAGGAAAGTTCATAGCACTAAATGTCTTTGTGAAGAAATTAGTGAAGTGTCATGCTAGGGACTGAATCATACACCTGAATTCTCTAAAACAAACAAACAAACAAAAAAAACAGAAATAAAAAAAACAAAGCATACCAAAGAGCAGTAGATGGCAAGAAATGACCAAAATCGTAGCTGAAAACAATAAATTAGAATCAAATGGAACAATAGAAGGTATTTAAAAAAACCAAGAGTTGGTTCTTTGAGAAAATCATCAAGAGAGACAAAACCTTAACCAAACCAACTAAAAGGCAGAGAGATAATCTAGACAAAACATCTTGATAGATACCACTTATCAAAGTTAAATCAAGATCAGGCAAACAATTTAAATAGGCCTATAATTCCTAAGGAAACCGAATCAGTCCAATTGCTAGATGGTTTTCATGAAGGATTCCTCCAGGTGTTGAAGGAAGAGCAAACACCAGTACTCAAATTATTCCACAGGATAGAAAGAAAAGAAAGAGCCAAATTTATTTTATGAGGGCACAGGAACCTTGATACAAAAACTACAAAAAACACAACCAAGAAAGAGCATTTAAGATCAATTTTTCTTGTGAATATTAATGAGAAAACAGTAAAATATTCACAAACTGAATTTAAAAAAATATGTTAAAAACATCCATCTGACCCAGAGATTCCACCTCACATCAGTGAGAATGGCTAAGATAAAAAAAATGCAGGTGACAGCAGATGCTAGCATGTTTATGAAAAAGAGAAACACTTCTCCACTGTTTATGAGATTGTGAGATGGTACAACCACTCTGGAAATCAGTCTGGCAGTTCTGCAGAAATTTGGACATGGTACTATCAGCTATACTACTCCTGGGGATAGAAGCTACAATATCTAACAAGGACACATGTTCCACCATGTTCATAGCAGCTTTATTTATAATAGCCAGAAGCTGGAAAGAACCCAGATGTCCTTCTGGAGAGTAATGGATAAAGAAATTGTGGTACATCTACACAATGGAATATTACTCAGATATTGGAATCAATGACTTTATGAAATTCCTAGGCAAATGGATGGAGATAGAAGCTATCATCCTGAGTGAGATAACCCAGTCACAAAAGAACACTCATGATATTTACTCACTTATAAGAAGATACTAGCCCAAAAAGCATGGAATAACCAAGAAACAATTCACAGATCTTATAAAACTCAAAGAGAAGGAAGGCTTGAAGGGAGATGCCTCAGTCCTTCTTAGAAGGGAGAAAGATTACACAGAGACGGCCTCACCTGGGGATCCACCCCATATGCAGACACTAACCCCCCCCCCCCAAAAAAAAAACACTATTGCTAATCCAAGTAGTGCTTACTGGCAGGAATATCATATGGATGCCTTCCCAGAGGCTCTGCCAGGGCCATACTGAAACAGAGGAGGATGCTTACAGCTAACCATTTGACTGAACACAAGCACCCCAATGAAGGAGGTGAAGAAGGAACTGAAGGAGCTGACAGGGTCTGCAAGCCCATGGGAAGAACGAAATGATCAACTAACCAAACCCACTACAGTTTCCTGGGACTAAAACACCAACCAATGAGTTCTCAAAGTAGAGACCCATGGCCCCAGGTACATATGTTGCAGAGGATAGCATTTCCTCGCATCAGTGGGAGAACAGGCCTTTGGTCCAGCAAAGGATCATTTGCCCAGTGTGGAGGAATTTCAAGGGGCTGAGGTGGGAGAGGGAGCACCTTCATGGAGGCAATGGGATGGGGACGGGGTATGAGATTGGAGGAAACGGGATAACATCTGCAATGTAAATAAAGAGAATATCCAATAAAAAACCACACACACACAGACACACACACAATGAATTTATAGCAGAGATTAAGGGTGGTGGTGTGTTTGGGGCAGGACATTGCCTCAGCACTGGCTACCCTGTCAGTTCCCCTGGACACAGACATTATGTCTGCAGCCCATGTAGGAGCCTGTGGCAGAAAAAAAAAATTCTGGCTTCTCTCTCTCTCTTTTATTTTGTTAGAAAAGTTGTATATTTCTCAGTAAATATGAGCTATAGGTACTCTAGATATGCCTTTTACTTGTAAGTTTGAAAACATATTCAACATTGTAAACAAGTTGAATTATTCAAAGAAAATAGAGACTTTGTGTTATTTTTCTATTTTCACTTACAAATTATTCATATTATACATTTTTTACCATTAAAAATTTTATAATTGGAATGACCCATTATTATTTAGTCCAAACAACTTTTGAAATATTATTGTAGTTAATTATCACCACAATATCTTTTTTATTTTAGACTTTCCTTGAACTTCTAGTACTCCAAGCCTAGCTCTTCTAAACACATGACCTGCCAACCCTTACGTTCCAAGAACTGAAGTTATAGGCATCTATCATCATAACTATATTTAATATGTATAATTTTTACAACTTTATTAAAAATGAAGATAAATGTACATATTTTAAGCATAAAATGTGCAAATACATTTTAGTCAGTACTTGATTATTATTTTAAAGGTTTGATAGTATGCATTAAAATCTTACTAGTTACAATGAGCATAAAGTACCTGTAAAACAAGATGTAACATGGAAATAGTCAAAGTTTTCTTGGTGTGTAAAGATTAATCATAATCGTTATTTATTTTCCTTCTTTTTTTCTTGAACTTCTTATAGTCTGTGAGTTGTTTCTGGGGTGTTCAGAGCCTTCTGGTGTTAGTGTCTAGTTATCAGTGACTGCATATTAGGTCTGTGATTTTTGTTACTGGATTACCTCACTCAGGATGATATTCTCTAGATGCATCCATTGTCTTAAAAAATTCATAAAGTCATTGTTTCTGATAGCTGAGTAGTGTCCCATTGTGTAAATATACCACAATTTTTGTATCTATTCATCTACTGAAGGACATCTGGGTTCTTTCCTACTTCAGGCTATTATAAATAGGGCTGCTATGAACATTGTGGAGCATGTGTCTCTGTTGTATGTTGGAGTGCCTCTGGGGTATATGCCCAGAAGTGGAATAATTGGGTATTCAGGTAGTACTATGTCCAATTTTCTGAGGAATCACCACAATGATTTCCAGAGTGGTTGTACCAGTTTACAATCCCACCAGAAGTGGAGAAGTGTTCCTCTTTCTCTGCATCCTCGCCAACATATGCTGTCATCTGAATTTTTGTTCTTGGCCAATCTGACTGGTGTGACGTGTAATCTTAGTGTTGTTTTGATTTGCATTTCCCTGATGGCTAATGATGTTGAGCACTTATTTAGATGCTTCTCAGCCAATTGATATTCCTCAACTGAGAACTTTTTTTTAGCTATGTACCCCATTTTTAATAGGGTTGTTTGATTCTCTGATGTCTAATTTCTTTTCTTTGTATACTTTGGATATTAGGTCTCTATCAGATATGAGGTTGGTAAAGATCTTTTCCCAATCTGTTGGCTGCCATTTTGTTTTCTTGGCAGTGTCCTTAGACTTAGAAAAACTTCGCAATCTCATTAAGTCCTATTTGTCGATATTTGACCTTAAATCACAAGCCATATATGTAAGGGCTCATTTCTGGATCTTATATTCTATTCCATTGATCCACATGACTATTTCTGTACCAGTACTCTCTCTTTGCCCTATAGTTATTCTGGCTAAGGGTTTGTCAATCTTGTTAATTTTCTCAAAGAACCAGCTCTTGGTTTTGTTGATTCTTTGACTGGTTCTTTTTGTGTCTATTTGGTCTATTTCTGCCCTAATTTTGATTATTTCTTGTCATCTACTCGTCTTGGGTATATCTGCTTCCGTTTGTTCTAGAGTTTTCAACTGTGCTGTTAAGTTGCTAGTGTATGCTTTCTCCAGTTTCTTTTTGGAAGCACTCAGATCTATGAGTTTTCCTTTCAGTGCTGCTTTCACTGCATCCCATAGGTTTGGGTATGTAGTGTTTTCATTTTCATTAAAAACTACAAAATTCTCAATTTCTTTTTTCTTATTTCTTTTTGATCCTGCTATGGTTTAATAGAGCACTGTTTAGTTTCCCTGTGTATATGGGCTTTTTGTTGTCTTTGTTGTTATTAAAGACCAGCCTTAAACCATGGTGATCTGATAGGATGCATGGGAGTATTTCAATCTTCTTATATCTATTGAGGCTTGTTTTGTGACTATTTTATTGTCAGTTTTGTAGAAGGTGCCATGAGATGCTACCTAGAGGTTTTCTACCTCTAGGGTTGTCTCCTTTAGTGTTTTCTTTGTTGTTTCCATTTCCATTTTAAATTCCTTCTTCAATACCTTCATCTCTTTGGTCCTCTTTTCCCTCTAATTGTTTGATTTCTTCAAGTGTTTTTCTTGTTTCCTCTTTAAATGGTTCTATTTCTTTATGCTTTTCCTCTCATTCTTTTTTAAGCATCTTTATCATCATCTTGAGGTATGATTTCGGGTCTGAGTCTTCTTTTTCTGGAGTGTTTGGCATTCTGCTGTTTGTTGTGATTGGAGAGCTGGGTTCTGGTGTTGCCAGGTTGTCTTGGTTTCTCTGGGGTAAGGTCATTCCCTTTCCTCTTGCCATCTTGTTGTCTGTGATTATACATGGTCTGTTTTCGGTGTTTGGTTCCCGTCTCTCCCATGTACCTGGCCTGTGTCCCTGGATCTCTGCTGTTCCTGGTGGTAGATGGCCTGAGCGTCTGTTCTGCATTCATGAGCCCAACAGGTGGTAACTGAGACCTTGCTCCCCTGAACCAATGGGGGGCGCACTTTCTGAGCGCTTGGCACAGACCTCTCTGCCTCCTGGCTATGCACTGTGCAGTCTCACCAGGCCTGTGTCCCTGGATCTCTGCTGTTCCTGGTGGCAGATGTCCTGGGCACCTGTCCTGGCTTATCTCTTTATCAGGCCTGCAGTCTTACTCCTTGGGCGCCTCTTCTGCCATGGAGCCAGGTGCATGGACTCCACAGTCCACAAGCCTTATTCTATGCATGGCTCCCTATTCTGGCAGTTTATTCCACCTGCGCTACTGTCTATGTCCCCCGTGAAATTACTGCTGCTCCAAGATCAAACATGACTTAAGGCCTGATAGCTTTTCATACAGGTTTATTAATCAAACTCTCAACCCATGAACCCTCTATACAATAAGATTACATCGAATGGACAAAGATACAAACTGCCCTTCTATATCAGATAAAAGACCTATAAAATCCTTAAAATATTTATATCTACCTAACACCACTTAAGTCCATCTGGATCTATTTCATCCTTCCCAATCTCCACCTTGGCCCTTTTCTCCCCTCCCTTTCACTCTCCCTTTTCCTCACCTCTGACCCTCTCTCTGCTCCTCCCTTCCCCTGCCCAATCACTGGCTCTCACCTTTATTTTACTAACTAAAATAGGAAGGTTCAGATGAAGTCACCTGAGTACATGTGACTAGGCAGCCCTTCTTGGGGAGGTAGAATTAATGTCAAAACCTGCAGAATCATCTACAGGACCCTAACTTCCCCTCCCCAGCAGGATGAGCAGCAGGAGTGGAGGCATCAGTAGCAGCAACCGTACTGGTTTAGTCTGCAGCCATGGGGTGAGGCAGGCCAGTGGTGGCCCAAACCTCCCTGAATACTGGCTTGAAATAAATGATGGCATAGATTATAACTATGTAAAGCCCTGGCTAATACTCCAATTAACTTTGCAACTTAATATGTGCTCAGAAAATTTTGAAAACATTGATTTTATTTTTGAGCACGGTTCTAATTTGAAATTTGTCAGAATATTTGGGAATCAAAGATTGTATGTTATTTGAGGTTCTCTGCCTGTCTGCTTGCCTTCCATTTTTCCTTCTTTCTCTCTCTCTGTCTTTCTGGCTCTCTTGTCTCTCTTCTTCTTTCCCTTCTTCATTTGTTTCTTCCTTCCATTCCCCCTTCCTTCCTCATTCTTGCTTCTTTCTTTCTTCTCTTTTTATCCCTTTCTTTGGCCTTCCTTTGTTACTTCATTCCTTATTCTTTCTTTTTTCTTTCTCCTTCGCTCCTTCTCTCTTCCCGTCCTCCTTTCTTCTTCCTTCTCTCTCTTTGCCCTTCTCCCTTCTTCCTTCCTTCCTTTCTCTCTTTTTCATACTCTCTTGCCCTATCCCTCTCTCTCCCCCTTCAGTTTATACTTTTCTGACAGCCACCAATGGCAAACAATGTAAAAGACAGTATTTGTCTTGGTTCCAGAAGCATCCATCTACAGCAGACTGGATCCATCTTGTTGCTGACTTGATCCACAAGAGTGTGTCCGTGGGGACATTCTGAGAGGTTGCTCAGCTCCTGACAGCCAGGACTCAGGAGGAAACAAAGAGTTGAGGGTAACCTATTCTGAAGCATACTTAGAGTGACCTACTTACTCCAAATCACCCTCACCTGTACAGGATTCTACAGGCACCAATGATAGCTTCCATTTTCAAGTTACGTGCAAATTAATCCTCTGAGGAAGTCATTGTTCAATGTTGGGTCCTTTAACTGAGGTCTGTCTAGTACTTAAGACTATTCCTTTAAAACACAAACCTTTTTTAGAATACTTTATATCTAAGCCATGCCAACTTTATTGCTTACATATTAAATATAAATGGTGGCTGAAACTTATGTAGAAGAAATTCATGTAGTCAAAGAAAAGAGCAAAACTATTATTATATTTAAAATACTTTTTTAAAAAGCAATAATGTAGAAATAAAGCCAATTTTAAATTTTCAGAAGAGAAATTTGAACAGAAATCTACAACTATAAAAACATACACACACAAACAGATATATGTGTTTGTGTGTGTGTGTGTGTGTGTGTGTGTGTGTGTGTGTGTGTGCGCAAGTTTCAGTTATTTGTATGGGGGCATCAGAGGAGAAAAGAAGTCACCATGGCTTACAGGTGTATTGTGACCTCATGAACATGGCACTCAGCCTGTTGGATGTTGGAGTAGGAACAGAACAGGAAGAACATGGTAAGTGTTATCTCTGGGTGATTGACAAGTAAATAGATAAAATAGCATTGATAGCTAATATGTGCCCAGCTTCATTGCCTCGAGGCTTTGAATAAACATGAAGGTTTTGTATCTTTTATTTGGGAACATATGATTTAAGGTAGGGTAGAAACTACCAAATAATATTTACCACAATTGTGTGTGTGGTGTGTATGTGTCCAATAATATTAACCTCTAAGGGAAACCATACCTGAACTAGAAACTAGACATGTCACACTAACAAATAAAAACCTAGGATCAGGATTGAGCTTCAGTTTATGAGTTGTTGGCCAATGGGTTCATTTACAATCCTGTGCCTTATAGGCTGTTGCCATTATTCCTAGTATCCCCTTAGAACTGAGCAGTAGGACCCTATTACTGAATTCATTTCATACCTGAGGCACAGAACATGGAGTTATCAATCTGGTCCTTACCTGCAAGCTTTGTCCCCACTGGGGTTCTGGAAGATACCATGCGCAGTATGGAGGAGAAAAATAATGCCTAGTGTCACTCAGTTAAAACCTTGCAAGTACAACAATGGCCTTCCTGACAATAAAGGCCCTCAGGTAAAATAGTTAATCTAAAGAGACAGAAGTAAACAACTTCTTTCTGATAGAATTACAGGTTGGCTCCATGAGATGGAACTTATAACTGATACTATTAAAGGGACAGAGGGGCCCTGGTTAGAAAAGGTCACAATCTTAAAATGACTTATTGCTATACTCATAGATCAGGGAATTTTTCAGCCCTGATGAGAGTTGCAGTAGATATTAATTACCACAAAGATTTTCCAAATGGTCTATGTGCAGAAAACAAGTGTGTGGAGTGCACAGTTCTAAATCTGACTTTCCTACCTCACCTTGATGCTCAGGGACTTTTGCATAGAGGCAGCAGATGGATTGTAAGTGCCAAAGGTAAGAGACAACATCAAGAAAACAGTATTATCAGCTATCAGAAACAATGTCTTAACCAAATACTTAAGAAAATGGTTGCATCTAGAGAATATCATCCTGAGTGAGATAACCCAGTCACAAAAGAACAGACATAATATGCAGTCACTGATAGTAGGATGCTAACCCCAGAGGCTCGGACTGCCCCAGATACAACTCACAGACTGTGTGAAGCTCAAGAAAAAAAGAAATCAAAACAAAACAAACAAACAAACAAAAAAACATTATGCTCAATCCTTACACACCAAGGAAACGTTGACTAATTCTGGGTTACATCCTGTTTTACATGTACTTTTTGTTCATTGTAACTAGTAAGACCTTAATGCAGAGTAGCAAACCTTAAAAAAAAAAAGAAAAAAAAAAAACCCAAGCACTGACAAAAATATATTTGTATACATTCATGCAAAAAAAAAAAAAAAAAAAAAAAAAGAAGAAAGAAAAAAAGCACTATTATCCAGATGCAACAGATCAGATGCATATGTTTACTCAAAGTGACTTTTACAGACTGCACATGACCTGGATAAGTTCTAGCCAGACAAAATTTTAGCAGGGAGTTGGGGCATGGCATAAAGAAGTTGATAAGTAACACCAACAGTGGCTGAGGAGCAATTAACCTTTTGGTAACTGCTAGAAAAACTGTCAGTTTTGGTTAATGACTATACACTATGGCAGGGGCCAATCTCAAGACTTGTGCTGAAAATACAAATTTGACAAAATAAGAAAGGAAGAAAAAAGGCTCAAAGTTGGATGGGACAAATTGGTAGGGTTGAAACTGTGATGCAAGGATTAGTTGAAAGAGGCTAATGTATTATGAATGAATTGCATATAACTCCCAAAGAAATAATACAATATTTTAAGTAGTTATAAATAATCAGAAAGTTGATTATATTAATAGTAGAAAACAAAACAAAAATTACAAGCTATTTAAGAAAAAGTGATTTGTTTTAAAGATGCAAGAAAAATCTCAGGCATTTCAGGAATTAGCCTAAATGTATTATTAAGAATGTAGAAAAAATTTCTCTATTGGCAATTATTGAAGACATGACTATTATGATAATTTAAAATAATAATATATGCTTGAAGATATAAGCCTATATGTTTGGAGCAAACAGAAGGAGGTTATAGAACTCTGGCTTCCTGATCAGTACCATACACATACATACATTCATACACACACACAGATACAGACACACGCACATTAGACACAGACACATTAAGACAAAGAGAGCAGTAAAATAATAGTGTTGTTCCATAAATATGCCTATATATAACTTTATCTTACTTTTGAATGTTTATTAGTTAAACATGACTTTTATATGATTTGTAAACATGGACAATGCATTTATATTTACTGATTCTGCTCAAATGTATTAACAAAGGTAAATGTGTTTAAATCCAACATCTACCCCCAGATATTTGCCTTAATTTTTCTGTTTATAGCTATGAGTTCTTTATTTTTATACCTCAGCTTCTAAGATAAAAAATCTATTATTAAAATATATTATTAGCGGTTGTATCTGGTCTGAAAGCACAGATTGGCTTACTATCTGCTTTCATTAGTTGAACCTGTTACAGACATGAACTCCTGCATTGATACTTGGAAAAGTTGGATACTTTACTCTGTGTTCAATCAGTAAACTGTTATCTGCCAGAACTACAATCATCACTTACACCAAATCAAATGATATTCAGGGGAAAACAAATGGAAAGAATTGTGACAAAAACAGTCTATAAGACACTTAATTTAGTTATAAAAAACTTAACTTAAAGCTCCCTTGCAAGATCATGGTGTTTCTTTTAACAAATAAACAGAATATTGCATCTACATCCACATGGGGGGGGGCGTTCTCAGAGATCACCATTCTTTTTAGGGCACTGAGAGTGCTGATTCGGCAAAAGAGAAACTTTTGGTGCAGAGATAAGACTTAGGGATCAAGTAGATGACGAGATTAAGCTAAGGCTTGAAGCAAAAGTAATGGGTAATATGCTCCCAAATTGAAAGGCTTTTTAAAGTACAGGTTTTACTGCTAACTCTGGAAAAACCAAAAGCAGCTTTGCTTCCTCAAGTAGCAGAGGTATTAGGAGGATGAAACATAAGCCATTTCAGCGTAAGCGGATTCACTTTGAGAAAGGCACATATCTGTGCTCTGTGGATACTGTGGGCTAATCTGCTGAGGAAATGCTCTTGGACATATAGAAACATAGAATCCAAAGCCACCGTGGTCCAGTGCATTCAGACATTTCACATCCTGGGAGCTTTAGTCCTTTAGAATAATTTGATAAAAGAGAATAGTTCAAAATTCAAGCCAAGTGTCCTTGTTTACATCTTTTTTGGATCTTTTCAGTATTCATCCCATGTCTAAAACTAATGGCATGTCTGGAACCACACTGAAAAATCCTCCCTTTTGTAATGATGTTTTTGTGTTATTATTATTTTTTTTGAGAATTGGCATTCATATATATGCAATCAGATAGAAAAAAATTCTAACAGTGGCCACATTTATACAACTGGAGTTTTTTTTAGTCACTGGCAGATAATAGAGGGTTGAATATCCAGATAATCATAATTTAGTAATTTTGAAAATTGCCTCTGGGTAAAAAAGAAAATAACTTTTGTAGGAGTGCACTTATTATTATTTTAATGGAGGAATCATGGATTTCTTAGATACTAGATATAGGCCTCAAAGCAAAATTTGTGAATAACCACTGTGGATTTCATCTTAATTTCAGAATGCTAAGCATTTCTTCTTGAATTAGACCTTGACCCTTATTGTAGGTGAGTAAACGAAGTTCACATGTAGAGAGGGCTTTAGTATAGTTTGAGGCTGGCATGATTTGTGTGCATGGTCTGCAGATATCCTGGTTTGATCCTTCAGAATATTTTCAAAGTAGTATTTCTGATACACTGCTTCTACTTCTAGTTCCATTTACTTCTGTTTATTGTGTTTTTTTTTAAGTGTTCAGAACATTTCTTGTAGGTGTCATTAGCTACGTTTTCTCTCCTCTATTACAGTACTTCAAAATGTATTTTCTGCACCATCTTCTGTTCCTTTAAATTCTAAAAGCTTTATTCTTTATGTGTCTTATTGAATAATATTTAGCTAATTAAGGTCGAACCACTTTTAATGATGAAGAGGTGAAGTTTATTTGATATATTAGGTTTTTGTCTGATTTAGTTACATAAAAATCACACTTTTACAATTATATACATATATACATTTATGTAAGCAAATTGTTAATTTAATTTATTGATTGTTAATTTAATTAAATAATTTAATTAATTAAACTTTTCATTTAAATAATTGAATTAATAATCATGAATTATGTCTAAAACTGTTTTAAATAAGTCATTTTATATTTTACTACATAATTACTTTTTTCAGTGAAAATGTTCAGAATACTGAATAGTTACTAAATGCCATCACTTGGGCTGAATATTTAACTCATAGTTGTCTGGTATATTCAAGATCCTGGATTTGATACTCGGTAATGGGAGAAGTACACAAAGAACATTTTATAATCATTTCATTATTAAGGCTTAACATTCAAAACATAGCATTTCAACTATATTGTCTCTGTAATCAAGGGTGTAGTATGATGTGTCTTATGTGATTATTCATTCAGCACACTTTTGTTTCCTAAAAGAAAAGAGTGAATGTGCTTGTTCCACTGAATTGAATAGAAATGTTCATCGAAATTCTATCCACTGTGTGTTTTGATTATACATCGTAAGAAATGGATAATTGTTTCTGGAAATACAGTTTATTTATTTCCTGTAGAGTGGAACATTTTCACAAGGATTTATAATGTGGTATTCATGTAATGGTGATCTGCTTGAATTCAGTATCTGAATCAACATGTACAAAACTTAGGCATTGACAGTGTATCCTAGCGAATACAAAAAAATTGGGCAAAGACTTAGGAAACAACATCATCTTCAAGATCTTAAAGGTGGGTGCAAGAATGAGAATGAAAACCTAGAAGGACAATGTCAGGAGATCTCATGGTCAAAGGACCCACCCAGTGAGGGACAACCGCAACAGTTACTGCAACTGTGGGCAGCTCGTGAGTGTGAAACAGACAGGTGATTCTTTGATGCGGATCAGCTTTCCAGCTGGGTCTCCAACATGAGTCAACCCTGAAAGGGTATACATGCAAACAAGAAAAGGGGTCAGCTTGTATTAAGTATTTGTCCAAACATGTGTGTGTGTGCATGTGCGCATTCCTCTGTATGCGTGTGTGTGTGTGTGTGTGTGTGTGTGTGTGTGTGTGTGTGTGCATCAATAAAAGGAGAAGAGGTTATTAATTTAAGATGCAGTAGGAACATGAAGGAGGTAACAGGAGGTTTAAAAATGTTTAAGTGACAAAGTTATATTTTATCTAAAATTAAATAGCTTTATTTGTGAAGAAAGTAAGGTAAATGGGCATTTTATTTAGCCATTTAAAAGGTTATTGTAAAAGCATTTGAAATATCCCCTGGTGTGAGGTTGAATCTCAGGTTGTTTTGATTTGCATTTCCCTGAGGACTTGGGATGTCCAGCCCTTCCTTAGATACTTCTCAGCCATTCCATATTCCTCAATCAAGAATATCTTGTTTCGATTTAAGAAATTTATTCCTATGATGTCACCAATAGTTTCTAATTTATAAGACTTCACAGTAGACCTGAGCATGGTTATTATTTCCTCTAGTGCCTTAGCTCACCAGTCCAGTAACATTCAGCAAATCCAGAAGACAAAGGAGAAAGAGTAGTCTAGAAAGCTAAAAATAGTCATTGAAAACTGATGCATTCCTGTAATAAAATATGCCACAGTAACTTACATGATGTCTGTGTAGTGCCTGCTAAAGCCATTAGAGTACATGCAGAGAGTCCATGTGTTGCTAAAAATGAATAATTTTACCATGAGTAAACTGAAGAATCTATGTACTTTACTTATGTTCACAGACTTTTGTACCCGATTTTTAATAGTATTGTTTAATTCTCTGGCTTCTAACTTCTTGAGTTCTTTGTATACCTTGGATATTAGGCCTCTATCTGATGTGGCATTGGTAAAGATCTTTTCTCAATCTGTAGGCTGCCATTTTGTTTTCTTGACAGTGTTCTTAGCCTTACGGAAACTTTGCAATCTCATTAAGTCCCATTTGTCAATCTTTGACCTTAGAGCACAATCCGTTGGTGTTCTGTTCAGTAAAATTTACCCTGTGCCTATGTGTTCTAAGGTTTTCCCTACTTCTCTTCTAATAGTTTCAGTGCACCTGGTTTAATGTGAAGATCCTTGATCCACTTGCACTTGAACTTTGTACAAGGAGATAAGGAAGGATCTATTCCATTCTTCTGCATGCTGAGTGCCGGTCACCATTTGTTGAAGAGGCTGTTCCTTTTCCATTGAATGTTTATAGCTCCTTTGTCAAAAATCAGGTGACCATATATGTGAGGGCTCATTTGTGGATCTTCTATTCTGTTCCATTGATCAACTTGCTTATCTCTGCAAGAGTACAATGCGGATTTTAACACAATTGCTTTGTAATATAGCTTGAGGTCAGGATGGTGAATCTCTCAGACATTTTCTTGTTGTTGAGGATTGATTTTGATATTCTAAGTTTTTTGTTATTCTAAATAAATTTGCATATTTCTGTTTCTAACTATGAATGATTGGGTTGAGATTTTGATGGGGATTGCATTGCATCTGTAGATTGCTTAGATGAGAGCAGATGCTGGTGAGGGTGATGAAAAAGAGGAAAACTCATCTACTGTTGGTGGGGTTATAAACTGGCACAACCACTCTGGAAATCAGTCTGGTGGTTCTCCCAAAATTGAACATAGTACTATCTGAAGACCCAGTTATTCCACTTCTGGGTATTTACCCCAGAGATACTTGAACATACAATAAGAGCACATGCACCACAATGTTCATAACAGCCCTATTTATAATAGCCAGAAGCTGGAAAGGACTCAAATGTCCTTCAGCAGAGGAATGGATACCAAAATTATGGTACATTTACACGATGGAGTACTACTCAGCTATTAGAGACAAAGACCTTATAAAATTCTTAAGAAAATGGATGCATCTAGAGAATATCATCCTGAGTGAGATAACCCAGTCACAAAAGAATAGAAATACTATGCAGTCACTAATAACTGGATACTAAACTGTTTTTATGTTATGTTCTGTTCTACATGTACTTTATTCTTATGGTAACTAGTGGGATTTCAATGCATGCTATCAATCCTCTAAAAAAATTAAGTACTGACAAAAATATTCATATAGTGTTATGCCAAAATGCCTTTAAGAATCTATATGTGAATTCCTCTTTTTAAAAAATAATATTGTAATAGAAAAAGAAAAAGCAATATCCCCTGAGATAAAGGTTATGTATTGTGAGGCAGTCTGCATGGATGCTGGAAACCAAACTTGGGTCATCTGCAAGAGAGACATCCTGGTTGTTAAACTGCAGATATATTGTTTCAATTCCATAATTAAATATTTACCCAACAATGACTATACAGAGGGTAATATGTAATATAACAGTGTTTTGCCCATTTTACTAACTGTAAGGATCCCCTCCGGGGCAAATACAAGGTCTCAATACACAGTCCAGGCTGACCATAAATTTAGTGATTCTGCTGCCTCAGTCTCTGGAGTGCCAAGGTTACAGGGACTTATCACTACATAGACCTACAAATATTGATAATACCCACTGACACTATACCAAAGCATAAACTCTGAGGATCATTTTCTCAGTAGTAAACTGATTGTTTTCTCTGATGTAAAATCACAGTGCTTGATTTTTTTCCCTTTAAATCCAAACTACTATTATGTAACTTTTCTCCAAAATATTAAATGGATTCATTACAAATTACAGTCTCTGATTTTCTTATTAGCCTGCGTTAAGGATATCCATGTGTTCAATATGCTTGCTCAAGGTTGGTTCACACCTAATGGTTCTTTAGCTCAAATATCTGAGCAGCAAACTGAGCCAATCCTGGAGAAAATGTAGTTGGACAGCTAAGAAAACTGAGCAGTCGAAGAGATGACCAGACATCCTGAGCACCCCAGTCTGGTGTGATTGGGGGATAGCCGATAACCGAATATGCAGTATTGCCAGACACCACTGGGTCTAGTCCATTGCTTCTGCCTGGCACTGCGGCAAATACAGTAGGTATATTATCCCCTTCCAATTCTGCTTTAATCCTCAAAGTTTCATCTGGTCCTTCATGTACGGTTGTTACTCTGAGTTCACACGGAATCCCAAATTTTCCACAAGCCTTCTTAATGTTTTCACAGTGACCAAGGTCCGAGGTTGAACCCATCAGCACTACTACCCTGCATGGACCGTCTGGCTTGAGAAGCAACTCAACTGGGTCTACAATCCACACAAAGTTTTTCTTTACCGTCTGGAGTCCTTCCGGAGTTACTTATTTGAGATCATGGTAGGACTGTCTTTCTGCTGGATCTGATCTCCAGATGGCCATAGTCTCCAGGAATCATTATCTATGACTTTGGCAAGAACAGTCTCTTTGGTGGTCACATCAATGCCAAACTCAATCTTCTTATCAACCAAAGTGCAGTTTTGGGGCAGCCAGTACTACTTCAGAATTTCACAAATAGCTGGTGTGGCATGACTCACTGTTGTCTGCTCCAGTCTTCCCTATAACAAGTCCAGCAACACAAAATTTTGCAGCAATGAGCTGCTCCTCAGACCATCGTGGATCACTTGAAGATTATCTCCACTTTTGGTGGATAAAACACATAGCCCCTACTTTACACCAGAGTTCCTTTTGAGAAAAGATCCAGTTGTTATTCTTCAACATACCCATTCAATTGGAATAATTTCACACTGGGGTTCAGTGAAAGCAGTGTCTCCAAATTTCTTGGTGAAAGCAGTTTTTATGCCAGCTTCCTGTAACAACTGAAGAATGCAGTGGTGATCTTATTGGAGATTGTAGCTTTGCCTTCTGGGTGGTTCTTTCCTGATTCATTTCCTGCTGGAATCTGGTCCTTGGACTGCAGAAAGACCCGTCCTGGATTATCAAGCAATTCAAAGGCTTGTTTTGTTTTACCCCCATAGAGTTTTTCCCAATGTTCAGTACTTTAGCTGTTGCCATTATCCTAGGTGAACTAGAGTAGCAGACCACGCCACAAAAAGCCACAATTGAAATTTTAAATGCAATAGTTCTTGTATTTATGACACATGATTCTGTATGTATATACAGGTAGGATCCCAATACTTATATATACTGGCATATATGTGTGACACATGTGACAGAAATTTTACAATGCTTAAGAAAATGAAATTGGGGGGCTGGCGAAATGGCTCAGCAGTTAAGAACAATGACTGCTCTTCCAGAGGTCCTGAATTCAATTCCCAGCAAGCATCTCTGATGGGATCTGATGCCTCTTCTTGCGTGTCTAAAAACAGCTACAGTGTATATATATATATATATATATATAATCTTTAATAAAGAGGATGAGGTTGGAAGAAATGCCTAGTAGATACACTGATTAATTGATAACATTTTAATGTAATTTTTAAATGTACTTGATCTTGTTATACATGCATATTTTAAACTGCACAAATCCATGTATAACTTACTTAGAATTTTTTATATTTATTACTTATTTTTATTAAGCAAGTAATCTATTAATACTTAGAAATAAATGTAAGTGGTACTAAGATATAATAGAAAATATTATATAAAATCATCAAAACCATAAAAATGCAGAAAACAGAATGTAAGAAAATGACATAAAAAACCAGGTACACAAGTAAAAAACAGTAACATATTATATACCAATGTCAATAATAACTTGGAATGTCCATATTTCAATTGGAAAAGCTAAAAACAATATTATTGCAAACATATAAGACTCTGTTACATATATGTTTAAGAAACCCAGTTAAAATATAACGACTCATACTATATAAATAAGTGAAAAATATTTTGCTACTATAAACTAACAGAAAGTAGTAGCAGAAGTATCAGCTTCAGACTAGACCATCTTTAATGAAAGAGACATTGTCAATGATAAAGATATACACAATAGTAAAAGAGTCAATTCCATGAGCAGGTAAGATATTCTCTGACTAACAATAAATTATTAAACTACATGAGGTAAAAATCGGAAGAACTATAAAGAGAAATTGAAAAATCAGCTGTCATAGTTGGATACTTCAATATCCCTATGTCTGAAATGAGCAGTTTCATGAGGCAGAAAATCGATAAGGGCCTCAGGATGCACGTAGGTTGGCTGTCTGCTTGAATGATATGGACAGATCTGAATCTGATCCTCGGCACTGAAAGCCGGGCACGGTGGCATGCACCTCTAACCCTTGAACTTTTTAAGGAGCAGCTGAGGATCAAAAGTTCAAAGTCATCCTTGACTTCTTTGTGATTCAGCCAGCATGCAATGTGCGAGACACCAGCACAGGGAAAAACAGTCTTTAAAGAACATCAAGACAGAGACAACCTTTAATAAATTCGATAAAGGTGATATCTAATGTCAGTAGAATGTACTTTCTGCTCAAGGGATGCAACAATCTATGTACAGCAAAAAATGGAATACAAGTAATCAAAATAAGAAAGTGAAAGAGATCTAAAACATCATAG
This sequence comes from Micromys minutus, assembly GCF_963924665.1. NCBI lineage: Eukaryota > Metazoa > Chordata > Mammalia > Rodentia > Muridae > Micromys > Micromys minutus. The sequence goes on along the minus strand of NC_137976.1, from coordinate 24,589,328 downwards.
ACTACACCAAGGTTAAAGAACATATTTCTAAATTACACATTGGTCAAAGAAAACATCTTATGAGAAGTTTTAATAACTAAACATAAAGCCTGCACATCAAAATTATGTAACTGAGCAAAACTAGTAGTTTTTAGCACTGCGTTTCTATATTTATATGAAAGAAAAATTTAAATTGATGCTATAAGCTCCAATAATACAAAATCAATAAAAAGTTAAAAATTGAAAAAGAGAAACACATTATAAGACTTAGAACCAAAATCAGTGAAACTGGTAAAAGGAAATCAGTGGAGCAAATTAGAGAAACCAAAAGTTGAAATGATCAGAAGCTTACAAGGGTTGCAGAAAGAATCGATCACAAAGTGTTGTTGCAGCTGCAAGGTTTACAGGGAGATGAGATATGTGAGGAATACTGTGGACTCTCCTCCCCTCCTACAAACATACAATGTGGGAATGACTGCCAAGACACAAAATCTAGAATGTGATCTGAGAGGGAAAGTACCAATACGGTGGAGTTTGTTCAGAATAAATCTGTTCTCATAAAGACTGTGTTAGAAGAGTAAGAAGAGAAAACCTGAGTGGGTGAAAATACTTGCAAGAGATACATCTGACAAAGGAATATTATCTGAAATTTACAAAGAAAATTTGGCTTTCAATAAAAGAAAAATATGTGATCTAATTTGACGGACTTTGACAAACCCTGCATGAAAAAGAAAACAAAACAAAACAGAACAGAACAACACACCCGCAGCCATGAGTATAAAAGGAAGGGATAGATACAGGGACCGGATTGAAGCTATTCATCTATAGTGTTGCTAAAATATTGATCAGGAAAAACACAAAATGTTGGCAGGACCTTGTAGCAAAATCCTGCTTGTGGCTGGTTGGAATGTAAAATAGTACAGGCACTTAGGAAGGATGTCTGGCAGTCATTATCAAAATAATACATATTTCAGAAATCCTACTGAAAGTGATATTTTGGCGCATAAACAAATACAAAATTCTTTATTGCCCAAAGCCTGCATAATTTATTTTCTGAATTTACTATACTTTTTAAAACTTGAAGTAAAAAGTGTCCTGCATTCTTTTAGTTTATGAAATACAGTCTACAAAAAAACTTTAAAAAGTCATCAATAAAAATAAACTAAAAAAAAAAAATCTATGAAAACCCTCAGAGAACTTTCAATGTCTATTATTAAGTGAAAGATGCCAAACTGAACACGTTACATTCTTTGTGATTCAAATTACATAACACTCTGTGTTGGCCAGAGGTTGTGAATAGAGGAATGAATGAATTAATAACCAAAGTGTAATGAAATTTTAGAATAAGGAAACTATTCTGTAGAATGCAGTAATGGTTCCTATATATTATAATAAATTTGTCAAAACTGTAGAATGCATAATACCTGGAAAAAGCCATATGTTATACTGTTGACTTACTATAAACACTAGGTCTCATAAATGAGCTCATTCTTCATAGCAAACTGACTAATCAAGTAGATCTTGATAAGAATCAAAGCAACACTTATGAGAGAGACAGAAGCTAGGTATTAAATCTCTGTACCATTCAATGTTCCTATTAATATAATGTCCTCTGAAATGTTTAAGAAATAGGTAAGTCTACATACAATAAGGAGAAAAGCCTAGTTATAAAAACAAGTTAGTACTTCACTTTTATAGAAATGTAGTCAGTTTACACTGAACCTGAATGCCACAGAAGTTTAAGGTGTTACCACAGCAACAAATACAACTCTAATTGCATTCTAGGGTTATAAAAATTATTCTATCTTGGTGAGGGCACAGTGGTAACACTGAACTAGCCCACTATATGGGTAGAAAGCAAGATTTATTAAGGATCAAACTGCCTATTCAGATGGAGAGCAAAATGAGGGAAAAGCAAGAATTTTGAGAGCTAACAGATAGCAGGCCTTTGAACTGATACAAGTTGTTGGAATTGATCATAATATTAAATGTCTTTTCTGGAGTTTGTTTACCTCTGCAGGCTGACTAAGGGAGAAATTGCTTTATGGCAAACAAAAACCAGTCTTTAAATTTCTGTTTGCTGGACAAAGTTCTTCTGTTTCAGACACTGTGACCACACTGTGACTACTATGTAGTTGGTGAGGGTTTTTATTTTTAATTGGATATTGTCTGTATTTATATTTCAGGTATTATCCCCTTCACCCTATGCCGTACACCCCTACCCCTCCCATTGCCTCCAAGAAGGTGCTCCCTCTCCCAGCCTCCCTCTCCCACCTCAGCACCTTGGCATTACACTACACTGGGAAAAGGAGCTTTCCCTGCATCAAAGTCTCCTGGGAGCTGTGGTGGATTTGGTTAGTTAAATTTTGTTCTTCCCATGAGGTTG